>NC_056750.1:875674444-875834392 GCF_019279795.1 Protopterus annectens | reverse complement strand
TTGAAAAGGAAAAAAACTTCAGAGGCCGATTCAACTAGGGTAGAAGGGGCCTCGGTAGTAGTCATGGATTCGCTGCAGGTTGAACCGCTTGCTCGGTTTCGCCGAAACAGAGACACTCGCGGTTTGCTTAACCGTGGTTTCGGCCGAAACCGCGGACCGCAAGTGTTGGTCCTTTTCTTTGCGTTTCTTAACAATTTGAGCAGTCGGAGGATCCGACGGCATAATGTACGCAAAATCTGAGCCGAAAAACTGTTCAGCAAACTCCGACCGACGCCTAAGCGTTCGTCGGTTGAAGGAAGCACAGGCTAAACAAGCTGCTACGTCGTGGTCTGGGCCTAAACAAGGTAAGCAGTAAGAGTGGAAATCTTTATGAGGTATTTGTTTCCCACAAGTTAAACAGTTATTCACTTTTTCTGACATCGGCTGAGGCAAGAAAGAGTCCCCAACGGGGTACTTAGCTTTTAGAAGTCTTCAAGTAATATTCGGTAGTAGTAATCTCTGGATCTGACCGACCGGCACTTGCGAACAGCTTCTGCTTCGGGCGCCACGCGGCAAGAAAGACTGAGGAAAATGGCGTCGGCTGATGCCTTTATACCCGAAGACCAGCAGAGATGACGTCGGGTGAATTGCGACACCAGCCGAGGCCAGACCCAGACTTTGGAATCCGGCCGACCGAAGGGCTGCCTGACGACAGGACAACCCATTTGTAAGGACTGCAGATGCATCCTTGAAGGACATCAGACTGACAAAAGTTAGAATAGCCACTTTATGCATGAAGAAAGTACTGGCTCTGACAGATGTCCTGTCTTTTGAAAAAATTAGGTATGGATGTTTACAAGACATGGCTTGTAGTGGTGAAACCCTCCTGGATGATGTTAACAGCCACCAGAAACAGGGTTTTCCATGACAAACTTCAGAACAGAGGAATGAGCTGGATCAAAAGGAGGCAGGGTCAAATTCTTCTACAACAAAATTCAGATCCCAAGGAGGGGGGTAGGTATCATAAGGTAGGCATCAAGTGAAATACAGGACAAGGAAAAGCCTTACATGACCTGTGAGATGCCAAGAATGAAGAATGGAAGCCCAAGTAAAAAGAAGAAATAGGTGATCCCCTTTTTAAAAGGCTGGTTACAATTGTTAACACTTGGGAAGCAGATGCAGTGGAAGGGTTAATGTTCTGTATGAATGCCTAGTACTGAAATGTAATTATATACCTTTGTAGATTGTTCAAGCAAAAAGGTTCTGCAGCTGCTATAATTAAGTCCTTTACTTATGATGGTCCCTGGCCATTATTGGAACTGGAGAAACCATGTGGTTAACAAAAAGGAAAGAAAGCCCAGGTGAGAATGACAGGACTGGTGGCTCAACAACATGGGTTGCTATGACAAAAAGGGAGTTTTCCTCGTTAACAGAGACTATTAGCAGAGGGAAACATACTTGGTGTGGTCAAAACGGAGCTATGAGAATTACCTTCACTTTGTACATCCTTGCTTTCTGTAGAAATCAAGAGATTAGAAGAATTGGGGTAAAGGCATAAAAGAGCCCCAGGGACCAATCATATGTGACTGCATCTTTCAATGCACTTTCCTGCTGCGAAAGGACAGGAAAAAATGTAACTGAGATTTCATAATGTAGAAAACAGAATGCAACAAGAACTCCCCATCCGGGGGGAAAAAAAAAACATTTTGGGCTACTGAATCATCGAAAGACCATTCATGAGACTCCACCAGCACCCTAGCCAGGGATCAATGGCTGTCGAAAGCAATGCTAATGAACGGTCTCAAGCAGTGGAATTGATGTTGGGGGATTGGGCATAAGGGCCACTGACCTTAATTCTACCCAGCACAGAAAGTACAGTTGTGTATAATTACTTTAAATGTAGATGTTAGAGTGTATTCACTGTTACATTTGGGTTATCTGCTTGCATTAGCCCTCAGTCGGCCTGATTAACAAAGTCTTGGGTCCTGTGTCGGTCGCTGTCACTTCATGACTTCGGGTCGTCAGGGGTATAAAACATGCAGCCGACGCCATTACATCAGTTTTTCTTGCCCCAGATGTCAGGTGCCCCCCTAATGGAAAACAATTAAATCTATAATACATGGATATACCTCCAACAAAAAAGCAAATATACCAAAAATCTTTTTGAGCATAGTAAGTGAGAGTAGAGGTATAGCCAAAAGAAGAAAGGGGGCTGGAGGGAGGGTAACCAGGACTGCAACAGTGCATACACTCAAACATCTATATTTATGGTAAGTGTACACAACTGTATTATGTTCTTCGTGTTTCACTGTTGCAGTCATTACATTTGGGTAGATTCCCATAGCTAAGGCTGGGAAGAGGAATTTAAATAGAATTAGGACCAGCTATAAGGCCCTGCAAGACTGCAGTGAAAAAAACAGCTCTGGATTTAGAGAAAATTGGCATATGATAATGCTTGGTGAAAGTATGTACAGAACTCCAGGTAGCAGCTTCTAGGATGTCCCTTGTAGGGATGCCCCTGAGAAAGGCTGTAGAGGTAGATGCAGCCCTGGTTGAATGGGGTCTGATGTCATGTGGGACAGGTTTTCCATGGGGCTTATAGCAGAAATGAATGTCGTGACCTATCCATTTTTAAATGGTTTGCTTTGAAATAGCTTTCCCTTCTGTCCCTGTAGCAAATGCCACCAGCAGTTGTTCAGATTTCCTTTGAGGTTTAGTCCTGTCCAAGTAGAATCTAAGTTGTCTGTGCACATCTAAGGAGTGCAGTATCCGTTCCCCTTTGTTCTGTGGGTTAGAAAAAAAGTAGGCAAATGAATGGACTGATTAAGAGCAACACTGGATACCACCTTGGGCATGAAGGAGGGATTGGTTCTGAGGGACACCCTGTCCGCATGAAAGATGGTGAAAGGCTCCATTGCCATAAGGGCCTGAAACTCAGATACCCTTCTTGCAGAAGTGACTGTTAAAAGGAAAGCGGTTTTCCAGGAAAGGAATTTTAAATCTGCAGTAGCAGCTGGCTCAAAAGGAGGAAGAGTGAGTTTCTCCAACACAAAGTTAAGGTCCCAGGCTGGAGTTGGAGCTCTCCTTGGTGGCCTTACATTTTTGGCCCCTCTGAGGAACTGCTTGAGCAGTGGGGTGAGAGAAGAGGGGAAGCTCTGTGCTATAATGAGCTGAAATGGCTGAGGCATGAATTTTGATGGAGGAAAAGGACAAGCCCTTATGAAGCACCTCAGTCAAATATTGTAGAATCTGAGGTAAATTGGGCACTGCAGTGCTTATCCCTTGAGATTGGTTCCACGTACAAAATCTTTTCTATTTTGCAGCATAAGATTTTCTAGTACTAGGCCTCCTAGACTCTAAAATGATATCCATCACGGATTTACTGAGGGGTGGTAAAGGAGAGATTAGGTAATTAGCCAGGATGCAAGGTTAAGGGTTTGCAGCTGAGGGTGCAGAATCTGGTTCCCCTGCTGAGACAACAGGGAAGGAGTCTGAGGCAGGTGTCATGGGCCAAGTGTGACACACTGTGCAGGAGGGGGTACCAGTGTTGGCGTAGCCAGTCTGGTGCAATTAAAATCACTCTTGGCTTGTCATGTTTGATCTTTAGTAGTACCTTGGAGAGCAGAGGCAGAGGAGGAAAGGCATAAACTGATAGGTTTTTCCTGCTGGAGGATAGAGTATCCACTTTCCAAGCTAGTTTGTGGGGAATCCTTGTGCAGAATTTGTCCAACTGATGGTTCTGCGGGGAGGCAAACAGGTCTATATCTGGGCTCCAGCATTTGCTTGGCAACATGTTGAAAATCCTTGGTTCCAGTTTCCACTCATATGAGTCCATGATGTTTCTGCTTAGTCCATCTGCCAGCGTATTTAGTTTTCCTGGCAGGAATTGAGCTTGTAGATTCACTTGGTAGCTCAAGGCTGTATTCCACAATGCCATGGCTAGTCTGCAGAGGGAATAAGAGTATGTACCCCCCTGCTTGTTTATGTACCACATGACCGTGGTGCTGTCCATCTTTACCATTAGTTGTCCTGGAAGAATGTGGTCCTTGAAGGCTGTCAGAGCATTCTGTACAGCTAACATCTCCTTTTGATTTATGTGTAGGTGCATTTGACTTGGGTTCCATTTGCCCTGAATGCACTTCCCTGCTAAGTGAGCCCCCCATGCATAGTCTGATGCGTCTGCTGTTAAGGCTTCGGCGGCAGGGGGTAGTGTGAGTGGTAGTCCCTTGTTTTGGTGGCAGGCCTCTGCCCACTAAAGGAACTCTAGGCGTAGACAAGGTATGATAGGGATCATAGGTTCTACATCCTGTGAATGTTGACACCATAGGCTTTTGAGATACCATTGCAGTTTTCTCATATGCAGCCTTGCATATGGAATTAGAAGAATGTAGGAGGCCATGAACCCCAAGGCTTGCAGTATTTGCCTTGCAGATAACTGGGCCACTTGTTTGAAGTAGGTTGTCAATTGAGTCAGTTTCTCTGCCGTGAGGAAAGCTATCCGAGAAGTTGTATTCAAGCTTGCTCCCAAGAATATAATTTGTTGACAGGGTACCAGGTGTGATTTCTTTTTGTTTATGGTGTACCCCAGACAAGTCAGTACCCTCTGAACAAAGGCCAGATGATTCAAACGTTATGTCCTTGTTTTCTGCCTGAATTAGACAATCACCCAGGTATGGATATAGTTGAATATTTCTTTGCCTGCAGAATGCAATGACTGGAGCTAGGCACTTTGAATACCCTGGGTGCAGTAGATAAGCCAAACGGCAGTGCAGAGAACGGATTGTGCATGTTGCCTGCTTTGAAACGTAGGTATCTTCTGCAAGACTCCCTGATATGGGATGTGCAGGTATGCTTCTTTTAAGTCTAGTGTTGCCAAACATGCATTTTTGCCTAGCATAGGAAGCAGCTGGTGAAGAGTCAGCATCTTGAATTTTGGAATCACCAGAAAGGTATTTAGAGTAGAAAGGTCCAGGATAGGACGTCATGTATTGCCTTTTCTGGGTACCAGAAAAAGTCTCGAACAGAAACCTTGTCCCTTTTCCTCTTCTGGTGCCAACTGAATAGCCCCCATGCTTGAGAGAGAGAGTACTTGATTTTGGTCCTCTGCCCACTGATTTGAGGGTGGATCTGGCCACCCGCTTGGTGTTGGTAAGGTGTGGAAGTGAAATATGTATCCTTGGGACACTATATTTAAAACCCATTTGTCCTGCATTACGAGTTCCCAGTTTTTGGACTGCAGACCAATCTTTCCGCCTAAAGGAGCATTCAATTGGGACGTGCTTGGAAGTTTTAAAAGCAAGTCATTGAGACAGTTTTCCACAGGGGGGAGTCTTACTACTCCCTGATTTTGGTGCAGAAACCCCCCACTGCTTAGTCTTGTGTGTCCCCTGGGACTGAAACCTGGGGTTTCTGCTGAATGGGTTTGGCTCGAGAAGACCTGGAAGGGGCTGGAAAGGACCAATTCTTAGAGGGCCAGTGCCTACTAAATCTAGGAGGCTGAACCTGTAAGAAATCTTTAACAGTCTGCATAGATTTAGCTTTATCTTCCATCTTTTTAAGAACTTCCTCAGCCTTGTTGCCAAACAGGTGGTCCTGATTTAAGGGAGCATCCAACAATTTAGCTTTAACATGATCAGGTAAAGATTGCTCCTTAAGCCAAGCATGCCTTCTGAGCACAGACCCAGTAACGAGCCCTGCAAGAGGCCTCTAATGAATCAAATCCACATTGCAAAGTATGTTTTCCAACCTGTTCAGCAGAATGCATTAAATCCTGTAATTCTTTATTTTCCGCACAGTCAGGAATCAACATAATTTTCTGTTTAAGCAATCCAATAACATGTTGCTAATACTTTAACATGTGAAACTGGCAGTTTAAAGCCCTAATGGCCAAAGTTACAGAAGTGTAAACCTTCTTACCCCATCTATCCAGAGTCTCTATCAGAAGGGGTAGGATTTTTAGCAGTAGAAGCCTTAATGCCCTTGGGTCCCTGTGAAATAGTCTCTGGATCTGCAATAGGATTTTTAAAAAGGAACTTGTGTGAATCAGGAAAACTGTAATATGTCAGGTTTTCTGGGAGCAGGAGGCAAAGAATCAGGGGCCAAACTAGATTCCAAAAAAGCATCAACAACAGTGTCTAGTACAGGAGGTATGTATAAAGGCCTATGCTGAGGTAGGAGTAAGAAATCCCTAAGCCTCTTTTCTGAATCAGAAAAATCCTGGCTTTCCCAGTGGAAATGCTCCCTTAGAGTATGTAAGGTTTCACCAAAAGAAAAATCCTCTGGAGGGGAAGCAGAGGGAATAGAGTCCTCTGCATCAGAATCTTCATAAGTAGATAAGGGCAAATCCAGATCATCAGAAAAATCAGAATCCTGGTCAGAAGACTCAAACAACTTCAGTCCTAGGTGTCTTAGAAGGGGGAGGTTGGCTTCCCCTGATTAGAGTTACAAGATCTTCAGCCATTCTTATCATTTGTTTTTTAGGCATAGAGGCCTGAGCATGCGGCCTGGGCATCGGCTTTTTAGGCATGGTTCGAGATTTAGGCCTAAATGAAGAAGGAGGCTTCTGTTTAATACGCACGTCCGTAGGCCTGAATACAGCCTCAGAAGCCAGTGCCTGCACAGCGGCTCCGGACCCATCCAAGGTAGAGACATCCACAGGTTCCATAGCTGAAGCATCTCACGGCATACCGGACTCCGAATGCGTCTCAGTAGAGGCCTGTGAATCAGACGTAGCCGGTATCAGGGGCTGCGAAAGAGCCTCACTGAGTACTGGTGACAGGCTTAGGAGAAGCGTCGTCGGCAGTTTTGAACCTCGGCGGCCTGTCTCTGTCTTTATCTTTGCGTTTTTCAAAATCCCGGTAGTCAGATGGCTAACAGATGACATTTCTGGATAATTAAACCGCGAACCGAAATATTTAGAGGCAAAAGTATACTGACGACAGATAGTGCGCTGATTAAATAAAGCACAAAACCGACAGCGAGGTACGTCGTGGTCAGGGCCTAGGCAAGGAATACAGTACGAATGAAAATCTTTATGAGGTATTTGCTTTCCACAAGTAATGCAATTATTAACTTTGAATGACATCGGTAAGGAGCAATAAAATGTTTCCCCAACGGGGTACTTAGCTTTAGTTGAAGTCTTCCGTTCTGAAACTCAAACGAAAATTTCAGGAGTCGGCCAGCCGGCACTTGAGAACTGCTTCTGCTTCGGGCGCCGCACAGCAAGAAAGACTGATGTAATGGCATCGGCTGCATGTTTTATATCCCTGACAACCTGACGTCATGGAAGAAGGGAGAGCAACCGATGCAGGACCCAAGATCTTGGTATTCAGGCCGACTGAGGGCTACTGCAAGCAGATAACCCAAATGTAATGACTGCAACAGTGAAACACGAAGAACATTGTGATTGTGTGGAGAAGTGGCAATAAATCCAAGTATGGGAAAAGACATCTGACCCAGTAACTCCTGGATATGGAGGAGCTGGTGAACGTGCCTTTACACACCTGTAAACAGGGATGGCAGACATCAGATTACAACCACTACACACCTGTAATGTTTGGCAGCAAACTCAGGGGACATTTTTGAGGACCAGAGCAGTAGAGTCTAAAACTGACTTGTGTTAAAGTCTAGGATTCAAGCCTCACATCACTGACTGTCCCCCCCTCCAAACAAAAACACTAACAGCACCTAAACAACTCAATCCTCTTATCTTGCCCCATTTCAAAATCTGGAGAACCACACTGTAAGGACAACAAACGTACCAGTAAAAGACATAAGCGCATCCAAATGGGAAAAGGCAGCAACAGACGTGTTACAGGAAGTATTTTCCTACTTCTCTTCTTTATGTTTCCAATGTTTACTACACAGTTTTTATCTTTATGAAGGAACAACAATGGCCCCTAACTTCTCTAAACGACACAGCAATAAGACATTCTCAAAGCACTATGCCTACATCATCTGGGGTTACTGATGAAATCTTTACATTCTTAGTATTTTCTGATTTCATGAATGGGCCAAACTTTAAGTCACTATGAAGGATATGTCTGCTGCAAAGATATTTTCAAAGCAGTGGCTGCAAGGAAAAAAAGAGGCTTCATGACACAAGTTCCAAACCTACAGCATCCTTGCCTGGAATGGAAATGGATCCATGCAGATGGTAGGATTTATATGGGGAATGGGACTGACCAACTGAAGGCCGCTTCATCCTCCACATACAAACATACACAAGCGAAGGGGAAGAATATAACTACATTAATGCGGTGAAAAGCATAAAACTGGCAGATTAGGGAGGCAATTATGCTTACAGAAAACTACAACAGTGACAACTGTGTATTACTGTATGGCAGCAACATTCCATAATATGACCATATATAAAGCCATGCCTACACATCATAGGTTCGTAGAAGGTTACTAGGCTAACAGCCCTAGAAGCCTTATAAGCCTAGCCATATTTATACCAAGTTACCCCAATTGTTGGTGGTTAGGGAAGTGAAGTTCGCAGAGGTAAGGGTCTATAGTATTTAACACCGACTTCCTCTGTCCAGAAGGTACATGGGCGACACCTCAAGAGTGAATATGAAGTCATCCAGCCACTAATCTAGGTTGCATTTGAAGGGGGTCAGGGAGGGGCTCTGTTTCAAATGAATTGAAAGGGTGTGCCGAAGAAGTGGCAGTCTCTGGGAGATTTCTCACTCTCTCTCATTCCAGTGGAGCTGTTCATGTCAGAGGCTAAATTAAGATCCCTCATAGGTAAGTATTAGGCTATCGGCCCGAAGGCCTACAAAAGCCTAGCCAACAAGGTTCCCTGGTTTACGCCACCCAAGAAAGTTATTTTCCTGTGCCACTGTCGAGCAGACACACAGAAGTGATCCCCGGAGTGTACTGCCTATTTCCCATCCACTCATCAAGATTTTTCTTGAAGAGTGCTGCTAATGAAGAACTTTGCTTAACATAGATGGGTAGCCTATTCCAGAGTATGGGAAGTCTCTGGGACAGGAATCTGTCCTTCCAGCATGTCCTGTTTATTGTGGTGACAAGGTTTAGGTCCCTCAAGCGAGTGACCCTCATGTGTGGCCTCAGGCACATCAGACCTCGTGTAAAGCCATGCCTACACATGGGGTCAGGCATATCACAACAGAGTATGGATGAAATTTGGACCTGCTGCATCTGGCAGAGTCTTTTCCAATCGGTTCATAATATAATCATAAACATGAAGCAGACTGTTTTTGTTTAAGAGCAGAAGCAGCACTACTCTACAAAAAAACAGAGGCGCCAGGGGAAAAAAAAATAAAATGATTAGGCATTCCCTGGTGCTTGGAAATCTTCTCTGTTTGATAAGAAGCAAGTGATCCTAAATACGACTGGCAAGAAAAGTTGGTTTAGAAAATAAATGTAGTCATTTTGGAAGGGAATCACAGCAAGTTGCTGGGTGAAGTAGACAGGCAAAGCCCCAACTTTGACACCAACATTCCAGGTTTGACCAGGAGCCCAATTTGGGTGCTGCAAGGATCACAGCAGAAAAGGTAAGTGAAGCAACAGCAGATGCTAGCCTTCCCATACTGAAATGGCGCAGTATGCTCACTGCTTCAGTGTCTTCAACCAGGCAGCTGAGGTAGGAATAGCAGTGCCAATAGGCGGGGCCATGCAACATACAACTAGGAGGGGTGTTCAAGGGGAGAACAAAAGTCCAGTCTTACAAAGGTCCCCAAGATTAGTGGCAATTAGCAAGCCACCAACTATTTCCTGTCCACACCATGCAGTGAATGGGCTCTATGGCTTTCGCAGCAGTCAAGGAATAAGAGAGCCAGCATTTGCCTCAGAAAGAATGAACGGGTCAATACGGTGAAGAGGACAGAACTTGAGGATGACTGCTGCTCAGATATGCTGCAAAAAATGCAGATGACAAGCATGCCTTCATGACAGCACATACCAGTCTCCTTGGATGTCTTAATTAACTCTGCCATTAGTCCCATACTATAACAAGGCCAACAGAAAAGTATAGTTGTGTACACTTACCATAAAATGTGTATGCCTGAGTGTATTCACTGTTGCAGTCATCACATTTGGGTTATCCCTGCCAGGGTAGCCCTCGGCCGGCCCAAATACCAGAGACTTAGTATTTCTGCGTCGGCTGCTGTCACTTCAGGACGGACGTCAGGTTGTCAGTAGTATAAAGTAAGGCAGCCGATGCCATTACATCAGTTTTTCTTGCCCTAGCCTGTCAGGATCCCCCAAGTAGAAGCCAGGTTCTGGTGGAAGAACCCCACCAGTAGAAAGAAAATACCAATATGTCCTTTAGAAAGGAAAGAGAAGAAAAGGGGGATGGAGGGAGGGACTCCAGGACTGCAACAGTAAATACACTCGAACATCTACATTTATGGTAAGTGTACACAACTGTACTATGTTCTTCGTGTTTCACTGTTGCAGTCATCACATTTGGGTTGATTCCCAAAGCTGAGGAAAAGGGTGGAGGCAGTCAAAAAAACTCGGGGCTGGCTAGGATGCCCTGCAAGACTGCAGAGGCAAACCCTGCCCTGGATTTGGAGAAGAGAGGCAGGTGGTAATGATTGGTAAAATTGTGAACAGATGTCCAGGTGGCAGTCTCCAGGATGTCCCTGGTGGGGACTCTTCTGAAAAAAAGCTGCAGAGGTGGAGTGAGTCCTGAAGGATGCGGTGTGCTATCCATTTGGAAATTGTTTGTTTGGAGATGGCTTTGCCTTCTGCCCCTGTACTAAAGCTAACCAGCAATTGATCAGACTTACTGAAGGATTTAGTCCTGTCTAGATAGAATCTGACGTATCTCTGCACATCTAGAGAGTGCAGGATCCTTCCCCCCTTGTTTTGGGGATTAGGAGAAAAGGTTAGCAAATTAATGGATTGGTTGAGACGCACTGGACACCACCTTGGGCATGAAGGATGGATTAGTTCTGAGGGATATCCTGTCAGCATGAAAGATGATGAAGGGTTCCACAGCAAGGAGCGCTTGCAGCTCGGAGACTCTTCTGGCTGAAGTGATGGTCAGAAAGAATGCTGTCTTCCAGGAGAGAAATTTTAGCTCTGCAGAAGAGGCTGGTTAGAAAGGGGGCAAGGTGAGCTTCTCCAAAACATAGTTAAGGCCCCAAGCTGGGGTGGGTGCCCTTCTGGGTGGCCTCAAGTTGCTAGCCCCTCTTAGGAACTGTTTGATCAAAGGGTGTAAGAAAAGGGGCTTCTCAGTGGGAAAATTAGCAGAAACAGCAGAGGCATGAATTTTTATAGAGGAGAAAGAGATGTCACTGTGTAGTAGGTCATCTAAGTAATCCAGGATGAGAGGGAGGGCTGTGCCGTATTGGCTCCTTTAGCCTGGATCCAGGTGCAGAACCTTTTCCATTTGTCAGCATAAGACTTTCGAGTGCTAGGGCATCTGGCCTCATGGATAACATCTAGTACCGGTTTTCTGAGGTTGGCAGATTGATCTTGGGTTAGGGAATACGCCAAGCTGCCAAATTGAGTGTCTGCAGTTGGAGATGCATGAATTCCCCTTACCTCTGGGTTAGGGGGTTTGGAATCTGAGGAAGATGCCATGGTGGCAGTGGTGACAGGCTGCACAGCAAGGGGTACCAGTGCTGGCGAGGCCAGTCTGGAGCTATAAGAATTGTCCTTGGTTTTTCCTCCTTTACTTTGAGCAGTACCCTGGGGATGAGAGGTAGTGGAGGAAAGGCATAGATCGACAGATTGACCCAGGAGAAGGAAAGGGCATCCACTTTCCAAGCCATGCAGTAATGCTCCCTGGTGCAGAATTTGCTGAGCTGATGGTTAATGTGGAAGGCAAAGAGGTCGTCCTTCGGGGTGCCCCAATTCTGAGTTATTAGGGTGAAGGTTCTTCTGTTGAGCTGCCACTCGTGTGGGTCCAGAAGATTTCTGCTTAATTGGTCTGCCAGAGAGTTGGGAGAGAGCCTGTAGGAATTGTGCTAACAGGTGCAGTTGCATGGCAGAGGCTGTGGGACAAAGGGTCATGTCCAGCCTGCATGGAGGATAGGAGCAAGTCCCTCCCTGCTTGCTGATATACCACATCACAGTGGTGTTTTCTATTTTGATAAGGAGAGCCCCTGGGGAGAGAAGGGGTTTGAAAGCTATCAAGGCATGCTGGACAGCCATTATCTCTTTTTCATTGATGTGCAGAGGGATTTGTTGCAGGCTCCACTGACCCTGTATGCACCTGTCGTGCAGGTGTGCACCCCAAGCATAGTCTGATGCATCTGTGGTGAGGGTCTGGGCGGTGAGGGGTGGTGAGAAAGGCAGTCCCTTGTTGTGGGAGCATGCTGCTGCTGCCCACCAAAGAAAATCTTTTCTGAGGCAAGGAATTCTAGGTATAACAGTTTCCAGGTCTTGAATGTGTTAACACCAAAGGCTTTTTAGGTACCATTGAAGTTTCCTCATATGCAGTCTGGCATATGGAATGAGTAGTACGCAAGATGCCATCAACCCCAGAGCTTGCAGGATCTTCCTTGCAGATAACTGGGGCCTGGTGGCTAGTTGAGAAAAGTAGGCTAAGAGGAAAATTTGTTTTTCTGATGTAAGGAATGCCATCTGGGATGCTGTATCCAGGCTTGATCCCAGCAAGATAAGGGTGGGAGGATGACATAATGGTTAAGGTGTTTACCTTAAAGACACAAGGTGCAGGGTTTGATTCTCACATGGGGTAAATGACTAGGTTCCAAATGGCCCAAAAGGGCAGTTAGCCTAGTACTAACCTATGAACCTTTGGGTGGGCACCAGTTTGGATTTCTTTTCGTTGATTGTGTCCCCTAGGGAGGTTAGTACGGTCTTTACAAAGGCTAGGTGCTTGAGCAGCTTTTCATGGCTGTCTGCCTGAATAAGGCAGTCATCTAAGTATGGGTAAATCTGCACATTCCTTTGTCTGCAAAAGACAATGGCCGAAGCCAGACATTTTGTGAAAACTCTGGGAGCAATAGATAAGCCAAAGGGAAGTGCAGAGAACTGAAAGTGTTGAGATCCTGCCTTGAAACGGAGACATTTCCTGCATGATTCCCTGATAGGAATGTGGAGGTAGGCCTGTTTTAGATTCAGGGTGGCTAGCCAAGTGTTCTTGGACAGCATGGGTAGCAGCTGCAGGAGGGTGAGCATTTTGAATTTTGGGATCACCAGGAAGGTGTTCAGAATGGGTAGATCAAGGATGGGGCGCCAGGTGCCTTCTTTCCTGGGCACCAGAAAAGGTCTGGAGTAGAAACCTTGGCCTATCTGTTCTGCAGGAAGGTGCTCTACTGCACTTATAGAAAGCAGGGAAAGGATTTGCTTTTGAGCCTCTGCCCACTGGTTTGGAGGTAGATCTGGGAACCCTTTTGGGGTTGGAAGGGTGTGGAAGGAAAATTTGTATCCCTGAGACACTATGTTCAGAACACAGTGGTCGGTGGTAATGGTGGCCCAGGTGCTTGCGTTGAAGGAGACTTTTCCTCCTAGGGGTAAGTGAAGGGAGGGGGTGGGGGAGGTGAGTCATTGTGAGTTCTTACCATAAGGGGGTGGCTTAGAATTCCCTGGTTTTGCAGTGGAGGTAGTCCACTGCTTAGATCTCTACATTCCCTGTGGCTGCTGTCTGGGTGGTCTGGTTCCCCAGGGCCTATGCTAGACTGGCTTGGAGGGAGCAGAAAAGGACCAGTGTTTGGTAGGACAATGCCTGGTGAACCTGGGTGGCTGGACCTGTAAGAAATCCTTAACTGTTTGCATAGATTTTGCTTTCTTCCTCTGTCTTTAAGATAGCTTCTGCCTTACTGCCAAGTAAGTGATCTTTGTGCATGGGGGCATCCAACAATTTAGATTCGACATGATCTGGCAGGAGCTGTTCCTTAAGCCAAGCATGCCTTCTAATGATAGACCCAGTGACTGCTGCCCTGCAAGAAGCTTCTAGGGCATCCAAACCACAGTGCAAGGTGCGTTTAGTTACTTGATTTGCAGAATGCATTAACTCTTGTAAGTCATTAGATTCTGCCCAAGCAGGAAAGGAAGACATTTTTTGTTTGATGAGTTCCAGGGTATGTTGCTGAAATGTTAACATATGGGAAATGACAATTTAGTGCCCTCATAGCAAGAGTATTTTCAGTAGTGGAGGTTGTTAAATCTGACTTAAGGGGTGGTGATTATAAAAATTACGTTGAGCAAAGGGAAACACTTTGGCAAGTCAGATTAAAAGCTGATAAGCCCCCTGGCTTGAACGAGACCATTAATATTAAATGTTTTTTGAAATGTTCTCGATTAAGTATTGATAAAGAATTAGTAGGTGTGCTTTCCTTATTTAATTAATGATGAATTTCTTAAAATTAAAATTATTTTTAACTGTTTTTAATTGTTTTAGACTTGATGTGATAGGTTAATTGATTGATTAATTGTTTCATTACTTATGTAATAGAGTATATAATGGTTGTTTTTTTAGTGTTTGGTATTCTGATGAAGTCTTCGGACGAAAGCGGAAATAAAAGGTTTTTTTACGCTATTTCTTCATACTCCAGTGCTTCATTTGATTCTCCTTCCAGACTTTGTTTTTTGGTTTGACTTTTTGGCTTTTCGTGGTCTGTTTTTGGTTTTGGGTGCCAATATGGAAGGGGAAATCGATGATGAACTGTTAAATTTAACTACCTACACAATTCCGAGCAGTGATGCCGGTAAGGATGTGAATAACTTACTTTTGTCAACATTGGTGGACATTCAAAAGTCCTTGAAATTTTTAATGGCGAATGCTACTGTAAAAATTTCTCAAGCGGCGAATGCCTCAAGTCCGTGTGGTTCTTTTAAAGAGCTTGACACAGTAATCGAGGTGGAGCCTGGTAACAACGTCACTAATCCAGCGACGAAGGCTGATACTGTTATTTCGGCATTTTGCACTACCAATAGATCTGGAGTAAAATCTTTGTTAAGACCATTGCACAACCCTTTTGTGAACTTTTCGTGTAGACAACATCGCAATAATGAGGAAATTAACAGGAAATGTGATGTTTTAACTAAGCTGGTGAAGAGACACCGTTCTCTAGTCGTAGAAAATTGTTACTTCGAACAGTGTATCGAGTTAAAAATAATGCCGAAGGGGTTGAGATTCTTCAAATGCCCCAACGGCGTTCAAATAGGGGATGCCATGTTTGGGACTTTGGTAACCTTCTTCAATGAAGCAGGTATGGCATTTCTTAGACTGCTTATTGATCACAATGTTGTAAAAATGTCTAATTTGAAAGACGAGATTGATCAATTAGAGCAAGAAATAGCGGACAGTAATGTTAACAATGGTGATGTTTTTAAATCTGTTTTTGAAGAGGTTGAAAAACACTCAGTAGAAATCACAAATAGGAAGCAAACGAAACTGCAACGGGATATTACTGCATATGAAACAAATTCAGCATATACTCATTTTGTTTCTAATAATAGAGACTATAACAGTAAGCGACAAACTTCTCAGGGTTTTAACAGACGGAACTATAGTTCCGTGGTTTCTACTAAAGAACTTTCAGGTAGTTCCTATTCTTATGGAAAAACAACTGTACGCGTTCAGAATTCTGACCGTGGAAATACCAATGAGGTTCGCACCTCCTCACCTACAAGGACTAATGCTGGTTCTTTAAAAATGTCCGAACAGGTTGCTAGTACTACTGGCGACAAGATGTTAGGTGGTGAATTTAACAAACTGGATGAAAATGTTGATGCGATGGAGACTGACAAAGGCATTTCAACTGTTTTAAGCAGTGCTTCTAATAATGCTAATGGTTTTTTAGGGAAGAAGTGTTTACCATCGAAGAAAACCGTCTTCACGAGAAGTCGGACCTTTCTAAACTCGAACTCCTCAGGGGACGAGAACTAATTTCATCAAACGACAATTTGGACATTATTAATTTAACAGTACATATTTACACCTTGTGAACTTAGATTATTGCGTTTAGGTTTAAACTTTGTTCCCACTAGGAAGGCCGATTTGTGTAGAACTGTTGTGGATATCAAAAGGTTCACCAGGAAAATGAACTTGAATTACATTTTGAGTGACATTCCAGGTGAAACGAAACCGCTTAAAAAGCCATCAACTTACAATCCCCCTCTTACTAATACTATAAAAGTGTTTGAAGAAGCATGTATTAGAGATGTTGAGGGAATTTTTACTAATAGAGGTAAAATTGAATATAATTTAAGTTACAATGATAGGAAAGCATTTAAAGAGTTATGTCAAAGGAATGGGGACATTAGATTTATGAAAAGTGACAAGGGTGGCAATATAGTTATAATGAAACAGGACACTTATTGTTCCAAAATGCTACAATTATTAGAAAATGGGGATGAATATGAGGCTATTACCCTCTATGACATTAAGAGGAAACAACGTTTAATTCATTCTTTTCTTTACGAAGCCCTAATGTCTAACGAGATTGATTTGGATGTTTATGAGTTTTGTGTTATAAATAACCCAAGAATTGGAATCCTATTTGGGATTCCGAAAACACATAAAAATATATTCGAGCCTCCCTTTAGGCCAATAGTGTCAGCACCGAACTCTGTTACGGAAGGAATTTCTTTAATTATTGATGCCACCCTTGGTCCTATAATTTTGCAACAGGAAAGTTTTTTACAAGACTCCTGGCATTTTTTAGCAAAATTGAATTTGTTTGCTGCTAGTGCAATTTTTGATCCCAATAAACATTTTCTTTTCACGTTAGATGTAACTTCTTTGTTTACATGTATTCCCCACGACGAGGGGGTTGAAGCCGTTCGTAGTGTATTAACACACAATGGGCAACACACAGCTGGACAAATATCTACCGTTTGCAGGTTTATTGAGATCATATTACAAAACAATTATTTTGTTTTTAAAGACAAATATTATCGGCAAAGGAGAGGTGTAGCTATGGGGTCCCCAGCTGCACCCTCTTATGCCAATATGGTTATGATCTGGTGGGAATCTACATTCTTAAGGCCCTTAAAACACAAATTTAATATTTTATTTTATCAGAGATTTGTTGACGATTTGATCTTTATTATCGAAGGGAATAAAATTACTGTCGATCAGTTTCTTTTTGAAATTAATATGTTGGATTGTTTTTTAAAATTCACCTTAGGTGATGTGGGTTTTAGTATTAATTTTTTGGATGTTTGTGTTTTGTGGGATTTTGCAGGTGGGAAATTTAAAAGTAAAATATACCGGAAAAAGACATTCACGAATAGTTATGTCCATTACTCAAGTGCCCATCCCAAATACCTGATACGTAACATTCCTAAAGGTCAGTTTATTAGGGCCTGTCGGATGACCTCAGATGAAAAAGATCTTATTTTGGAGTTAGAGTTTATTAAGAATTTGTTCCTTC
Organism: Protopterus annectens; assembly: GCF_019279795.1. Classification (NCBI taxonomy): domain Eukaryota; kingdom Metazoa; phylum Chordata; order Ceratodontiformes; family Protopteridae; genus Protopterus; species Protopterus annectens. The sequence continues at coordinate 875,817,089 of NC_056750.1, read as the reverse complement.
AGAGGGGTTATCCCCCAGAATTATTGGACAACACTGTTAGTGAAGTGTTGAGTAAACGTCAGTTACATTATCCAGCTTTACTAAACATTCCAAACCTTGGTTTTCAACATTCGCCCTGTAATAAGCTTGTTAAGCATGGGAAATGTGACAATTTAGTTTGTTCCTTAGAAATGAGTACGAATGGGGATCATATTAAAAGAATTTTATTGAATAATTGGAAGATCATTGAAGGAAACTCTGATATTTTTCGAGTTCTAGGCAACAAACCTAATTTTGTGTTTAGGAATGTATACAACATTAAAAAAGCCCTTGAGTTTGATAAATTTGCACTGAAAAACAGGACAACTGAAGGCAAAGGTATGTTTGCCTGTAATAATTGCAACATGTGTAGATATATTGCCAAGGGTCCTGTTGTTGTTATAGATAGTATTGACCGGACTTTTATGGTCCCTGAATATGTTAACTGTCGCACTAAGGGGGTTGTGTATATTGCCACGTGTAGTTCCTGCTCCGTTTTTTATGTTGGTATGACCACCCGTAGTCTTAATGTTCGTATTCGCGAACATATTTACAATATCAAGACACAAGATGTCAACAGTGTCTTATTTAGACACTCTGTCATTTGCAACAACTTCAAGAAATTTGTATTTTCAGTAGTGGAGGTTGTTAAATCGGACTTAAGGGGTGGTGATTATAAAAATTACGTTGAGCAAAGGGAAACACTTTGGCAAGTCAGATTAAAAGCTGATAAGCCCCCTGGCTTGAACGAGACCATTAATATTAAATGTTTTTTGAAATGTTCTCGATTAAGTATTGATAAAGAATTAGTAGGTGTACTTTCCTTATTTAATTAATGATGAATTTCTTAAAATTAAAATTATTTTTAACTGTTTTTAATTGTTTTAGACTTGATGTGATAGGTTAATTGATTGATTAATTGTTTCATTACTTATGTAATAGAGTATATAATGGTTGTTTTTTTAGTGTTTGGTATTCTGATGAAGTCTTCGGACGAAAGCGGAAATAAAAGTTTTTTTTACGCTATTTCTTCATACTCCAGTGCTTCATTTGATTCTCCTTCCAGACTTTGTATACTTTTTACCCCCTATCTGTCTAGTGCTCGGAAATCCCTATCTGAGGGGGTGGGATTCTTAGCAGAGGTTGCTTTAATCCCTTTAGGCCTTTGAAACATTACCTCAGGGTCAGCAGTAGGATTTTTAAAAAGAAATTTGTGTGAGTCAGGGACTTTATAGTTCCTGTCTGGTTTTCTGGGTGTAGGAGGAGGGAGAGTGTCCATGGGTCAAGATGAATTCCAGGAAAACACCCTCCACAACATTCAGGACTGGGGGGGAGGGGGCAAGGGGGTCTATGCTGTGGAAGATCTAGGAATTCCCAGTCTCTCTCTTTAGACTGAGGGTAGTCTTGACTTTCCCATTGGAAATATTCCCTTAAGGTATGAAGGGTTACCCCAAAGTAAAAATCCTCTGGGGGAGAGACTGAAGGAATGGAATCCTCTGCATCAGAATCCTCATAAGTAGAGCAGGGTTGCATGTCTTCATATTCAGAAGTATCAGTCATCTAACTCTTGTTCAGACAGAACTGCAGGGGACAGATCTCTTTTCCTTTTGGAGGGGGTAGCTTGGCTTCCCCTGATCAGCATGATAAGGTCTTCTGCCATTTTAAGCATCTGAGACTGAGGCAAGGAAGCAGGTGCCTGGGAGTGGGTTTCTTGGGTGTGGTTCGTACCCTGGGCCTAAGAAACTCTGTTGTTTCGAAAGAACGCTAGTCGCAAAAGAAGACATCAGTTTGTGTACAGAATCGGTAGTGCGCAGGACTTCCTCAGAAGCCGGTGCCTGCTCAGCAGCTCGGGACCCATCCAAGGTAGAGACGACCACAGGATCCTTAGTCGAAGAAGAGTTTCGCAGCATAATGGACTCCGAAAGGGTCACGGTAGCAGCCTGCAAATCCACAGAGGTGGGCATCAGGGGCTGCAAAAGCACCTCACTGAGGAGCGGAGAAATGATGACTAACTTAATGGAAGCATTGTCGGTAGGTTTGGACCTGTGCAGTCTGTCTCTGTCTTTATCTTTACGTTTTTTCGGAAGATCTGCTGTCAGATGGCTTACCGAAGCCATACCGGAATTCGAGAACTGTATACGAAAATGTCTGGCTACAATAAGGGCCCAACGATGGATAGTTCTGGCGTTGAACAAAGCAGAGAAGCGACAACGGGGGAAGTCGTGGTCTGGGCCTAAGCAAGTGACGCAATAAGAATGGAAGTCTCGGTGTGATTCACAGGTTGGTACTAGGCTATCGGCCCTACGGCCTATACAAGCCTAGCAATAACAATTCCCTGGATATTTCTTCCAAGAATATTTATTTCCCTGGACCCCTGTCTAGCAGGGCAACTGACGTGATTCCCCAGGGTGAATTTCCTATCTCCCATCCAGTCATCAAGGTTCCTTTTGAAGAGGGCCAAAGAGGATCTCTGCTTGACATGTATGGGCAGTCTATTCCAGAGTCTGGGGAGTCTCAAGGTCAGGAACCTATCCCTCCAGCATGTTTTGTTCATTGTGATAAGGTTTAGATCCCTGGAGCGTGTGACTCTGAGGGATTGGGATTTCTTTAAGTGCAGCATGTCCAACAGCTCAGGGTCTGACATGGCCTTGTGTGTTAAACAGAGATCGCCTCCGAGTAGACGATATGCGACAGAGTACAGCTGGAGTTTTTTTAGGCAGTCAGCATAGGGCATCTGCTTTAGACCAGCGATTCTTTTTGTGAGGTATTTCTGCAGCCTTTCCAGTTGTTGTAGATGTCGTGAGAGGTACATACCAAACGAAACGTTGTATTCTATAACAGGTCTTATGAGGGATGAGTACAGTGGGACAATGACCTCCTTTTTTCTGGACGAAAAGCCCTTAGTGATGAGGTGTGCCACAAAGAAGGATTTCCTGGCTGTTGTGGCAATGTGGTTATTGAAGTTGAAACCACTGTCCACCTGTGTCCCTAAGTCGCTTATAGGTTCATATGTTAGTACTAAGCTAACTGCCCTTGCGAGCCATTGTAAGCCTAGCCAATTATCCCTTGTGAGACTCAAACCTTGCACCTTGTGTTTGTAAGGCAAATACCTTAACCATTAGGCCACCCTCCCAGCCCACACTTTCGGTGTTTAGTGTACTGCCACCTATGCTGTAATTTACGGGTACATGTTTCTTCTCAAAGGGGATAACTATATTACTTGGCATTGAGCTTGAGCCCATGGCTCAGACACCAAGTATCTGTTTCTGTAAGGCCCCTTTGTAGAATATCGACATCATCTGGGGATTCAATAATGGCTCCCAGTTTGCAGTCATCTGCGGACTTTGTTAGCCAGAGTCCCTTAGTGTTGGCCTGTACTTCAGAGAAGTAGATGCCAAACAAGAGCGGTCCTAGGACTGAAACCTGAGGTACTCCACTTGTCTGGAGCTGGATTTCGAGTCGGCTACTTTTACAGTGTGGGTTCTGTCAGTAAGTCAGTTGACAACCCATCGAGTGACGTAGGGATTAATGCCCAGCTTTGTAAGTTTATCTATGATTCCAGAGTTGAGGATGGTGTTGAAGGCCTTGGCGAGGTCCAGATAGGCTGTGTGGACTGCCTTACCCTCGTCCACAGCTCCGGAGACTGATTTGAAGAAGTCAGTCAGGTTCAGGAGACAAGATCGGCCCCTCACAAACCCAAACTGGGTGGGGTCCAGTGTTTGAAGGTTGCAATGACTTTGTTTATAAGTTCCATAATAACACATTCCATGGCCTTGCAGATCAGGCTCGTCAGACTGATGGGGAGGTAGTTCCCAGGATCCAAGTTGGATCTTCCTTGTGGAGTGGGATAACTGTAGCTGTGCACCACTCAGTGGGCACGAAGCCTGAGGTGAGGCAATGATTAAACATGACACTTAGGTGAGGTGCCAGTTCATTTTGTATTTCATGTACTACACAGCTCGGGATGTCGTCTGGTCCCATGGATGCTGTATTCTTAGCTTTAGAGAGTGCAGTTTTTACTTGTGGGCCCATTATTACCGGAATTTTGCAATCTTTCGGTACTGGGATAGTCCCTTTAGGGGGTGAGAAGGGAGGTGAAGTTGGCACTAAAATCGACCTGCCAAGATATTGGCAATATCCTTGAGATCAGTATATTTAATGCTTTCCACAGGTGAGACGATCATTAACTTTTTCTGACATCGGTTAGTGCAAGAAAAAAGGATCCCCAACGAGGTACTTAGCTTTAAAAGACTTCAACTTCAATTAGGTAGACGAAACTCAGGTTGTGGCAAACCGACACTCTTGCGAACTGCTTCTGCTTCGGGCTCCACGGCAAGAAAGACTGATGTAATGGCGTCAGCTGCCTTACTTTATACTACTGATGACCTGACGTCAGTCCTTAAGCGACAGCAGCCGACTGAGAAATACTAAGCCTCTGGTATTCGGGCCGGCTGAGGACTACCCTGCCAGGGTAACCCAAATGTGATGACTGCAACACTGAAACACGAAGAATATCTGGAATAGTCAAAGAGAAAGTACAGCTGTACAAGTAAACTTACTGGAACAGCAGATGTTCAGATGATCACTGCTGCAGTAGCCTAAGCAATAAGAGTCAATATCCTGCATAGGAAGAAAGCCGGCAGCTGTAACATCCTATGCAAGACACTAACTTGTACAGCTTAGGCTACTGCAGCAGTGACCAATACTGAAAATATTTAAATACTTGCATTAAAAATCACTTCTCAAAATACCTTCATTGCCTAATATGCAAGGAGTAGAAGCTCAAAATTATTAATAACTAAAATCAGTTCTCAATGGTAAACCGCAACAACCCTGAATATCATCAGTACTAATGTGAAAAACTTTTTTAAAAGGTTATCAGTCCTCTTGCATTCTCATCTGGTCTAATGTAAGCAAAACATTACCAGAACACATCTATTTGTGATAAACTTTGCATATTACAAGTAAAAGTTTACAAATATCTCAAAATATATTAAACATTATGGAAATGAACTATATTTTGACATTTACAGCAGAATTGTTGGCAGGTGCATCTCTTGCTCATCTTGTCTCCACACAAAGTACTGATAATGGGCTAGTGAAGAGGGAGGAATTTAGCACCCTTTCCTACAAAGCAACATAATCATAAAAATACACAAAAAAAAAAAAAAAAAAAAAAAAAAAAAAAAAAAAAACAGGAAATGGCACTTTTAAAACCTACGAAGAACTTCAAAATCCTGACATTCTCTGCACTTTCTACACACCGATACATCATCTTGTACTTTCTGTCATATTTGATCCTGTTTAGTATACCATCACATGCTGTACACTCTGGCAAGGCAAAAAGAATACACTATCCATTGGCAATACACAAGGCTGTGATATGAAACATGCATGAATGTCACTTGACTGTACTGTACTCAAGTACTGACTGCAGTTAAGAGTTAAGCAAGCAGAGAGCTTAAGTTGCTTCTGTAGCTTTCTATCAATAATTTAAGTATGTAAGCATGGCATGCCTGTATCTGTAAAAGTATAGTTATGTACACTTACCATAAATGTAGATGTTCGAGTGTATTCACTGTTGCAGTCATTACATTTGGGTTATCTGCTTGCAGTAGCCCTCAGTCAGCCTGATTAACAAAGTCTTGGGTCCTGCGTCGGATGCTGTCCCTTCTTCCATGACGTCAGGTTGTCAGGCGTATAAAACATGCAGCCAACGCCATTACATCAGTTTTTCTTGCCCCAGATGTCAGGTGCCCCTAATGGGAAGCAATTAAATCTATAATTACAAGGATATACCTCGAACAAAAAAGCAAATACACCAAAAAGCTTTTTGAGCATAGTAAGGGAGAGTAGAGGTATAGCCAAAAGAAGAAAGGGGGCTGGAGGGAGGGTAACCAGGACTACACTTGAAAATCTACATTTATGGTAAGTGTACACAACGGTACTATGTTCTTCATGTTTCACTGTTGCAGTCATTACATTTGGGTGGATTCCCAAAGCTAAGGTTGGGATGAGGAATTTAAGTAGAATTAGGACCAGCTATAAAACCCTGCAAGACTGCAGTGGCAAAGCCAGCTCTGGATTTAGAGAAAAATTGGCAAATAACGCTTGGTGAAAGTATGTACAGAACTCCAGGTAGCAGCTTCTAGGATGTCTCTGGTAGGAACGCCCTGAGAAAGGCTGTGGAGGTAGATGCAGCCCTGGTTGAATGGGGTCTGATGCCCTGTGGGATAGGTTTTTCATGGTGCTTATAGCAGAAATGAATGCAGTGGCCTATCCATTTTGAAACAGTTTGCTTTGAAATAGCTTTCCCCTCTGTCCCAACAGCAAATGTCACCAGCAGTTGTTCAGAGTTCCTTTGAGGTTTAGTCTTGTCCAAGTAAAATCTAAGTTGTCTGTGCACATCTAAGGAGTGCAGTATCTGTTCCCCTTTGTTCTGTGCGTTATGAAAGAAGGTAGGCAAATTAATGGACTGATTAAGAGCCACACTGGATACCACCTTGGGCATGAAGGAGGGACTGGTTCTGAGGGACACCCTGCCCGCATGAAAGATGATGAAAGGCTCCATTGCCATAAGGGCCTGTAATTCAGATACCCTTCTTGTAGAAGTGATTGCTAAAAGGAAAGCTGTTTTCCAGGAAAGGAATTTTAAATCTGCAGTAGCTGCTGGCTCGAAAGGAGGAAGAGAGTTTCTCCAAGACAAAGTTAAGGCCCCAGGCTGGAGTTAGAGCTCTCCTGGGTAGCCTTAAATTTTTGGCCCCTCTGAGGAACTGCTTGAGCAGTGGGTGAGAGAAGAGGGGAGGCTCTGTGCTGTAATGAGTTGAAATGGCTGAGACATGAATTTTGATGGAGGAAAAGGACAAGCCCTTATGAAGCATCTCAGTCAAGTACTGTAGAATCTGAGGTAAATTGGGCACTGCTGCGCTCATCCCCTGAGATTGACTCCAGGCACAAAATCTTTTCCATTTTGCAGCATAAGATTTTCTAGTACTAGGCCTCCTTGCCTCTAAAATTATATCATTGATTTACTGAGGGGATGGTAAAGGAGAGATTAGGTAATTAGCCAGCCCGCTAGGTTCAGGGTTGGCAGCTGAGGGTGCAGAATCTGGTTCTCCTGCTGAGACAACAGGGAAGGAGTCTGAGGCAGGTGCCATGTGGCCAAGCGTGACACACTGCTCAAGAGGGGGTACCAGTGTTGGGGTGGCCAGTCTGGTGCAATGAAAATTGTCCTTGGCTTGTTCTGTTTGACCTTTATTAGTACCTTGCAGAGCAGAGGCAGAGGAGGAAAGGCATAAACTGATAGGTTTTTCCTGCTGAAGGATAGAGCATCCACTTTCCAAGCTAGCTTGTGGGGAATCCTTGTGCAAAATTTGTCCAACTGATGGTTCTGGGAGGAGGCAAACAGGTCTATATCTGGGCTCCCCCCACTTGCTTGTCAACATGTTGAAAATCCTTGGTTCCAGTTTCCACTCGTGTGGGTCCATGAGGTTTCTGCTTAGTCCGTCTGCCAATGCATTTCGTTTTTCGAGAAGGAATTGAGCTTGTAGATTCACCTGGCAGCTCAAAGGCTGTGTTCCACAATGCCATGGCTAGTCCGCAGAGGGGGTAAGAACGTGTACCCCCCTGCATGTTTATGTACCACATGACAGTGGTGTTGTCCGTCTTTACCATTAGTTGTCCTGGAAGAATGTGGTCCCTGAAGGCTGTCAGAGCATTCTGTACAGTGAATATTTCCTTTGATTTATGTGCAGGTGCATTTGACTTGGGTTCCATTTGCCCTGAATGCACTTCCCTGTGAGGTGAGCCGCCCATGCATAGTCTGATGCGTCTGTTGTTAAGGTTTGGGTGGTAGGGGGAAGTGTGAATGGTAGGCCCCTATTTTGGTGGCAGACCTCTGCCCACCAAAGGAACTCTAGGCGTAGGCAAGGTATGATAGGAATCATTGCTTCTAGATCCTGTGAATGTTGACAACAAAGGCTTTTGAGATACCACTGTAGTTTCCTCATATGCAGCCTTGCATATGGAATTAGAAGAATACATGAGGCCATGAACCCCAAAGGCTTGCAGTATTTGCCTTGCAAACAGCTGGGTTTTTGTGGCCACTTGTTTGAAGTAGACTGTCAAATGAATCTGTTTCTCTGGTGTCAGGAAAACAATCAGAGAAGTTGTATTCAAGCTTGCTCCCAGGAATATAATTTGTTGACAGGGTACCAGGTGTGATTTCTTTTCGTTTATGGTGTACCCCAGACAAGTCAGCACCCTTAGAACAAAGGCCAGATGATTCAAAAGTATGTCCTGGCTTTCTGCCTGAATTAGACAATCGTCCAGGTATGGATACATTTGAATATTTCTTTGCCTGCAAAATACGATGACTGGAGCTAGCACTTTGTGAATACCCTGGGCGCAGTAGATAAGCCAAAGGGCAGTGCAGAGAACTGATGGTGCATGTAGCCTGCTTTGAAGTGTAGGTATCTTCTGCAAGACTCCCTGATAGGGATGTGCAGGTATGCTTCTTTTAAGTCTAGAGTTGCCAACCATGCATCTCTGCCTAGCATAGGAAGCAGTTGGTGAAGGGTCAGCATTTTGAATTTTGGAATCACCAGAAAGGTGTTTAGAGTAGAAAGGTCCAGGATAGGATGCCATGTATTGCCTTTTCTGGGTACCAGGAAAAGTCTCGAATAGAAACCTTGTCCCTTCTCCTCTTCTGGTACCAACTGAATAGCCCCCATGCTTAAGAGAGAGAAAACTTGATTTTGGGCCTCTGCCCACTGATTTGGGGGTAGATCTGGCCACCAGCTTGGTATTGGTAACATGTGGAAGTGAAATCTGTATCCTTGGGACACTATATTTGAAACCCATTTGTCCTGGGTAATGAGTTCCCAGTTTTTGGCCTGCAGACCAATTTTTCCGCCTAAAGGAGCATTCAGCTGGGAAGTGCTTGGAAGGTTTAAAAGCCAGTCATTGAGACAGTTTTCATAGGGGTAGTCTTACTACTCCCAGATTTGGGTCCAACCCCCCCCCCACCACCACCACTGCTTAGTCTTGTGTGTCCCCTGGGACTAAAATCTGGGGTTTCTGCAGTGTCTGGGTTTGGGTTGAGAAGACCTGGAAGGGGCTGGAAAGGATCAATTCTTAGAGGGCCAGTGCCTACTAAATCTAGGAGGCTGAACTTGCAAGAAATCTTTAACAGTTTGCACAGATTTAGCTTTACCTTCCATCTTTTTAAGAACTTCCTCAGCTTTGTTGCCAAACAGGCGGTCCTGATTTAAGGGAGCATCCAACAGTTTAGCTTTAACACGATCAGGCAAAGATTGCTCCTTAAGCCAAGCATGCCTTCTGAGCATAGACCCAGTAACAGCAGCCCTGCAAGAGGCCTCTAATGAATCAAATCTACACTGCAAAGTATGTTTACCAACCTGTTCAGCAGAATGCATCAAATCCTGTAATTCTTTATTTTCAGCACAGTCCGGAATCAACATCATTTTCTGTTTAAGCAACCCAGTAACATGTTGTTGATATTTTAACATATGAAACTGGCAGTTTAAAGCCCTAATGGCCAAGGTTGTAGAAGTGTAAACATTCTTACCCCATCTATCCAGCGCCCTGGAGTCTCTATCAGAAGGGGCTGGATTTTTAGCAGTAGAAGCCTTAATGCCCTTGGGTCCCTGTGAAATAGTCTCTGGATCTGCAATAGGATTTTTAAAAAGAAACTTGTGTGAATCAGGAACCCTGTAATATCGATGAGGTTTTCTGGGAGCAGTAGGCAAAGAATAAGGAGCCAAACTAGATTCTGAAAAGGCATCATCAACAATGTCTAGTACAGGAGGTATAGCTAAAGGCCTATATGCTGACGCAGGAGTAAGAAATACCTAGCCTATTTTTTGAATCAGAAAAATCCTGGCTTTCCAAGTGGAAATGCTCCCTTAGAGTATGTAAGGTTTCACCAAAAGAAAAATCCTCTGGAGGGGAAGCAGAGGGAATACAGTTCTCTGCATCAGAATCCTCATAAGTAGATAAGGGCAATCCCAGACCATCAGAAGAATCAGAAAAATCAGAATCCGGGTCAGAAGATTCATAAACAACTTCAGTCCTAGGTCTCTTAAAGGGGGAGGTTGGCTTCCCCTGATTAAATTTATAAGATCTTCAGCCATTCTTTTGTTTTTTTAGACATACCGGCCTGAGCATGCGGCCTGGGCGTCAGTTTCTTAGGCATGGTTCGAGATTTAGGCCTAAATGAAGGCGGAGGCATTGGTTTAATATGCAAGTCCGTAGGCCTGAATACACCCTCAGAAGCCAGAGCCTGCACAGCAGCTCTGGAACCATCCAAGGTAGAGACATCCGTAGGTTCCACAGTTGAAGCATCTCGTGGCATACCGGACTCCGAATGAGTCTCAGTAGAGGCCTGCGAATCAGAAGTAGTGGGTATCAGGGGCTGTGAAAGCGCCCGAGTACCGGCGAACTGGCGACTGGCTTAAGAAAAGCGTTGTCGGCAGCGTTGGATCTAGGCGGCATGTCTGTCTTTATCTTTGAGTTTTTTCGGAATCCCGGCAGTGGGATGGCTAACAGACAACATTTCTGGATAATTAAACCGAGAACCGAAACATTTAGAGGCGAAAATATACCGACGACGGACAGTGCGCTGCTTAAATACAGCACAAAACCAACAGCAAGGTATGTCGTGGTCAGGGCCCAGGCAAGGAATACAGTACAAATGAAAATGTTTGTGAGGTATTTGCTTTCCACAAGTAATGCAATTATTAACTTTTACTGACATCGGTAAGGAGCAAGAAAAAGTTTCCCCAACGGGGCATTTAGCTTTAGTTGAAGACTTCAGTTCTGAAACTCGAAAATGAAAATTTCAGTTGTCAGCCAACTGGCACTTGCGAACTGCTTCTGCTTCGGGCACCGCACAGCAAGAAAGACTGGTGTAGTGGCGTCGGCTGCATGTTTTATACCCCCGACAATCTGACGTCATGGAAGAAGGGACAGCATCTGACGCAGGCCCCAAGACTTTGTTAATCAGGCCGACTGAGGGCTACTGCAAGCAGATAACCCAAATGTAATGACTGCAACAGTGAAACACAAACAACATCTGCAATGGGAGAAACTCATGTTAGTACAGAACCAGGATATGCCTTAATCTGTACATTGCACAGGGAGAAATTCATGTTAGTATTTTTTAGTATACAAGCATGACATGTCTGTACCTGTACACTGCATAAGGAGAGAGACTCATGTCAGTATGCAAGCATAGCATGCCTGTACCTGAACACTGACCAAGGAGAGGTTTCTGTTAGTATACAAGCATGACATGCCTGTATCTGTACACTGCACAGGGACAGACTCCTGTATACAAGCATAACATGCCTGTATCTGTACACTGCACAGGGAGAGACTCATGTTAGTATACAAGCATGGGAGCAAATCAGTGAAACACCAAGTGGTGCAGCCTTCTCAGAGAACTACCTTATAGGTTCAGAAATCCCCAGGCTCTAATCTGTGCATGATTATGCTTCATCAAAAGGCATGGAAACACGCCCACAAAGACTTCTGCTATATCTGGAATTGGCCACTAAAACAAAGTTGTCAACTACAAAGACTGTTGCATTAAAACATTAATTTAGGTGACTAGATGCCCCTGACAACAAATGAGACACTTAGCAATACACTCTTCACAGACAACTGAACATCTAGGAGTACATCTAGACAAAACCTCAACTTTTAGCAGCATACTCAAAAGGTAACATAGAAGGGACAATTCTGAACTAAAAATCTCCAACAAACTATCCCATTTAATTTCAAGAAATGCCAGGAACGCTACAGCTAAATACATTAATCCCTAGGCTGCAGCATGTTCTATCATTTACCTTAAATTCATAACAAAATACTGCTCTTTTGCAAACAGCAGAACAAATGCTGTTATATATTCTTATCCCAATGCTATAAATTCTGCTTAACATTTTGAAAACAAAATGACTGCCAACCCTCAATAGAGTCACATTTTTTAAAAAGGTTATCCACTCAGAATACTGCACTCCCTAGGAAATCAAGGATGACTCTTGCTATGCAAGCCTCTTTACTACACCAGTGGCTGAAAGAGCAGACAGGCTTGGACTGTTAAATGGAATACTATCCCACAGACACCTAAACTCAAGTATTCTAAGGTCTGACTCCAACTACCTGACTATTAAAACTATATGCACGTATGTGTTGATCAGAACGATGCTTCAACCTCAAGCAGCCCTAATAAGTTAAAACTTGTCAAGCTTTTTGAACAGCTCATTCAGTGTAATTTCCATAACTAATACATGAACACGTTTGTGGACTACTCTCAGACATCTTCAAAAAGACAAACATTCTGTCATTTTCTGGCACAGGAACCTTCTTTCAACAAGCTTGTTACTTCAAGGTTCAATCAAAACCTTTGTGTTGCCATACAGTAACCACCTCAAGACTGCATCACAGGAATCCTCTGACAGTTTTGAAAGCTGTCAACACACTTTGTGCACTCCCCAATGCGAGTGCACGCACAAACACACACACACGACAGATGTGGAAGTGCAATGTTTAACAAATCTTTAATCCATAGGTTGAGGAGAGGTACATTTTGCATCTGGCCACTGTGTGGCAGCAGTAAGCATGACACAGCTCTCAAAGCTGTAAAACACTGAAGTCTCCTACATTTCCCCACCACAACACAACAGGCTAGCTAAAAAGTATATATGGTATTTCAAAAAAATTATTATAACTTGATAACCAATCGTAACTCATGTTTGTCAAGTTTTCTGGAAATGGATTCCAAGACTCGCACCAAGAACAAATTTCCTGGAATCATCATCTTCTTTCGGCTGTTCCCGTTAGGGGTCGCCACAGCAGATCACCGGTTTCCATTTCTTCCTGTCCTCTGCATCTTGCTCTGTCACACCAACCACCTGCATGTCCTCTCTCACCATATCCATAAACCTTATCTTAGGCCTTCCTCTTTTCCTGTTACATGGAAGCATCATCCTTAGCATCTTTTTCCCAATATACTCAGCATCCCTCCTCAGCACGTGTCCAAACCAACATAATCGTGCCTCTCTGGCTTTGCCTCCAAACCTTCCAACCTGGGCTGACCCTCTAATATACTTATTCCTAATCCTGTCCACCCTCGTCACACCCAGTGCACATCTTAACATCTTTAATTCTGCCACATCCAGCTCAAACCCCTGCCTTTTTGTCAATGCCACTGTCTCCAACCCATATAACATAGCTGGTCTCGCTACCTTCTTGTAGACCTTTCCTTTCACTCTTACAGGTACTCGTCTGTCACAAATCACTCCTGACACTCTTCTCCACCCACTCCATCCCGCCTGTACTCTCTTCTTCACCTCTCTTCCACACTCACCGTTAATCTGAACTATTGACCCGAAGTATTTAAACTCATCCACCTTCGCCACCTCTACTCCTTGCATCCTCAATTCCTCTATCCTCCCTCTCATTCACACACATATATTCTGTCTTATTCCTGCTGACCTTCATTCCTCTCCTCTCTAGAGCATATCTCCATCTCTCCAGGGTCTTCTCCACCTGTTCCCTACTCTCACTACAGATCACAATGTCATCTGCAAACATCATAGTCCACGGGGACTCCTGTCTGATCTCATCTGTCAACCTGTCCATCACCATTGCAAATAAGAAAGGGCTCAGAGCTGATCCTTGATGTAACCCCACCTCCACCTTAAATGCATCTGTCACTCCCACTGCAGACCTCACCGCTGTCACACTACCCTCGTACATATCCTGCACCACTCTTACATACTTCTCTGACACTCCTGACTTCCTCATACAATACCACAACTCCTCTGTAGGCACTCTGTCATATGCATTTCTAAGTCTACAAAAACACAATGCAACTCCTTCTGACATTCTCTGTACTTTTCCATCAACACTCTCAGAGCAAACATCGCATCTGTAGTGCTCTTTCCCGGCATGAAACCATACTGCTGATCACTAATCATCACGTCCCTTCTTAACCTTGCTTCCACTACTCTTTCCCACAACTTCATGCTGTGACTGATCAATTTAATCCCTCTGTAGTTACTACAGCTCTGCACATCACCCTTATTCTTATAAATCGGTACCAAAACACTTTTTCTCCATTCCTCAGGCATCCTCTCACTTTCCAAGATTTCATTAAACAATCTGGTTAAAAAGTCCACTGCCATTTCACCTAAACACCTCCATGCTTCTACAGGTATGTCATCTGGGCCAACAGCCTTTCCATTCTTCATTCTTTTCATAGCTATCCTTACTTCCTCCTTGCTAATCCATTGTACTTCATGATTCACTATCCCTACATCATCCAACCTTTTCTCCTTCTCAATCTCTTCATTAATTCATCAACCCCTCAAAGTACTCTTTCCATCTCCTCAACACACTCTCCTCGCTTGTGAGTATGTTTCCCTCATTATCCTTTATCACCTTAACCTGCTGCACATCTTTCCTAGCTCGGTCCCTTTGTCTAGCCAATCGGTACAGGCCCTTTTCTCCCTCCTTAAGTGTCCAACCTTTCATACAACTCTTCATATGCCTTATCCTTAGCCACCTCTCTCTTTGGCATGCACCTCATCTCCTTATACTCCTGTTCACTTTCTTCATCTCTCTGACAATCCCATTTCTTCTTTGCCAACCTCTTTCTCTGTATACTCTCCTGTACTTCCTCATTCCACCACGTCTCTTTGTCGTCCTTCCTCTGTCCAGATGTGATACCAAGCACCTTTCTAGCAGTCTCCCTTACTAGCTCTGCTGTAGTTACCCAGCTATTTGGTAACTCTTCACTGCCACCCAGTGCCTGTCTTAACTCATCCATGAACTCCACCTCACAATTACCCTTTTTCAGTTTCCACCATTTGATCCTTGGTGCTGCCCTCACACTAATACCTTTCTCAGACAATCTGATTATGGATCAGGGATGACTGTTTACACTATGCTGCATATATTCATCAATTAGTGTACAGATTACTACAGTTGTACATATCAGTCTTTAAACTCAGTTTTACGTGGCTATATGCAACTGGTATAAATTAATGTATACACTTCATTACTGGTTTACACAGGTTCATTCATTTTATGTTCTGACACTGCTGGTCTAAAAGTTCACATTGCTTACATCTAGTAACAATTAAATTATCAAAACTGTATTTTATACTACACATCTGTTCAAGTTTTCTGTCAGTGGTTAATGCGGCTGTCATCTGGCTTCAGTCACTACTTAAAAGAGACTTTGAACAAGCTTAAATACCAGATTAATTTCAAATAAACCCGTCAATCAAGACACAGACCCACTCGGTCAATAACTATGAAAAGAAAAATACTACAAAGAAAATAAGTCCCACCACTGTGGTAACTACAAAGGAAAAATGAACGTAATGATGCAAGACTTGAGGTTTTGGACAGCAGCACTAGTGGGACCTTCTCATGAGGATTCAGGAAATGCACGGTAGTGCAATTTCTTAAAAAAAAAAAGGGGGGGGCCTGTAAAAGCCCTGAGGATTGAATGGGACATAACTGTTAGCTTTGTAAACACCACCTGGGTAAATAAAATGAGGTCTTAAAAATCTCTATGTTACAATGTTTGTGCACAGTCACAGGAAAAAAAAAAATGAAAGCTTGTGTCTGCTACAAGAATGATGCTGGTACAAGTAACACCTGCCAATGTACACAGCCAGTCATATGGTAAGAGACAAAAGTATAATGCTTTAACAAACTACAATTCAAGAAGGTACCATGTCGCGTACACCTTCATGTACATGTCATCAATACCTTTCCTTATTCAGCAACCTCCCTAACACGGTGCTGCGCAGTCTTCTAACACGAAGACATGCAGCATGGCAAAAGGCCAGCTGAATGCTAATGAGGCATTCTAAGGAGACCGGCATATATTAAGTTAGTTATGTGCTCAGACTCCCCTGAACCACCTCCAGAGAAGGGCATCTACATGGCACAAAAATTCAAGAAGTCACTCAAAACGTAGACCAACACAGCCTTCCCCACCACATCAATTTATTGAACATGGCCAAAAGGCCATGTTCAACCATCTGCCACAAACATGGTGAGGGAACCAGAAGATGACCAGGAATAATCCTAAAGTGTCGTAATGGCACCAATGGCAGTACGAGTATCATGATGAGGACCACTAGACTCAAGGTATTACTAGGACGGAAGTGTTGTAATGGCAGGAATAGCAGTACAGGATCGGGTGGAGGGATACACTAGGCATAGGGCATAATACAGAAGTGCCACACTGGCTCTACAAATACTATTGGTGAGGGGAGAAAACGAGAGGCCAGACAGGTTAGGGACTGGTGGTGTGTGTGGGAGCATGACTGGGGGAGAAATTCACTGGTGCACAAGCAACTGTTTGCTACCATGACATAAAGATAAGCAATGATCTCCAATCTGTGGTAGCAAACACTACATGCAAATTAGCCAATAAATAGACATTACCTTGTCGCAGTTAACACATCTCTGAATCACAAATAAACTTGTCATGAGAGAAGGGCCATTTTACAGCTCAAACTAGGCACTTCAAGGAATTCCCAAGAAAGACTGCAACAGGGTCTTTCTCACTTCAGAAATATGTTCAGCAATATCTTCTTGTTGAGAGCCCTTTCATGTGAAAGCAAAATTTCTGCTCAAACTGTCCACAACCACAATCACATTGGATGTACCCGACACATGAGTTGCTACAAGAAAGCAATGAGATATCAACACTAATTCTAATACAATCATGACTTCTCTACAAAGAGTGAAAGATATTGTTACAACGTCTTTGTTTACATCTCCATGCCACTGCCATGTTGGTGGTGTGGATGTCAGCAGCACATTGGGGAAGAAGGTCCAATAATACCTATTAAAGCTAAGAGGAACACTTTAATTTCCAGTACAATGATGTGCAATCCAGCCTCTTGTAATGTCCGCTTATCACCGACTTGTCCTGTTATGATAATGCTCCCCCACTCTAAAGTTGGCATGTCCATTGTTAGTGACTGTAAAAGAGTTGCAAACAAAGGGTGCGCCCACAAAGAAATTCTCAGATTTTGTCTACCACAAAACACTGTTGATGCATGCATTTGAGAGACTGATGGGGTGCTATGCTTGGTCCCACTGAGTTCCGAGTGTCCACTGAAGAATTCTCATACTCAGTCTGGCGAAGGGGACCATCTGGATACACATACCCATGAGGCCCAACACTTTCAGAATGGTGGATGCTGTAGATCTTAGATTCTGGGAGAGATTTGTTACTTTGTTAACAGTAGCACAGACCTGTTTGTGGACAACTTTGTCTTCTAAGTGACACTGTCCAAGTGGCAGCCAATGAAAACTATAAACTGTGTTGGGTTTAACTGACACTTCTGCTAGTTGCCGTTGATCCTAAATAGACAGACCTGGAGTATAAACACTCTCGCCAACAGAAGCAACTCCACAGAATGAGCTGCTAAAAGACAACCCCAGAATGTCTGCGGAACACTCATATTGAAAGTCCTTGAAAAGACCCCTATAGCCCTGGCGAGTCGGACCATCTCTGCTTCTAGGGTAGCAAGTGGTCTAGAAATCCCCTCTGCCACTGGAACCCACGCCATATTGCTGATGATTATGCGGCCATTGGGTGTTTTGAAAACAACTTCTTGGCACGTTTTTGATGCCTATGAAAGGATTTCTGGAGTGTCAAAAACTTTATCCGAATAGGTGTGAGCTTTTTGCCATTCTGCTCACATTGCATCAGTTTCTTTTACACTTCTGCCCAAACAAGGAGGAGCAAAAGGAAACCCTGAAAACCACCCTGAAGTGGTCTGCAAAGTTTGCCAGATGTAACCAGGCCTGCCTCAAATCTAGAACTAAAACTGCCACTCAACTCTACCATCATATTATAAAGCAAGGACATCCATCAGTGAAAATAGGGCCAACATCATAGTTACTCTAGTTTTTGATTCAAGTCCTCAGACCAACGGTAAGCAGCTACTTCAAGTATATACACTTTTTTTTCAGCCAGATCACCCTGAAACCTATTCATATACACCAAGGAGTACAAGGCTCTCACAGAAAAGGCACCAGACACAAATGTACTTCCTTAGTCTATCCAGCATACCAGACTCCTTATATGGAGGATAGAAAGCCTGAGCATCCTCTGGGACACCCCCCCAGTGGCATTAACCACTACTATGGAGTCAACAGAAGGTCTTTTGTTCCAGTGCTGTCTATCCTTGGGGGTCCACAGCACTCCATCAGATTTCCAGGGTACTGGCACAGTTAAACTAAGCTCCTTCTAAGTTTTAGTCCACACTAGGTCACAGTAGCATGACCCAGGCTGTTAGAATACAGGTCTTATAAGACTCCTGCAAAATCTCTCTTTGGGGAGGTGGGGTCTAAGAACTAAGGATTTCCTCTATAGTATTTCAAAATAATTTCGCCAAAGGTGTCATTCTCATTAGGGGATCAAGGGTGAAGGCTCCCTTCAAAACCTGTAACAGGGGAAGGAAATTCTGATGGGGAGTTAAGGTACTTCTTACAATGCAGGCTAAGAACAGAGTCATCAGAACTCGCCTGGGAAGAAGGCACCCAAATCCTCTACTACATGATGGACCTCTGAAGATCTTTGTCCATAGGTAATATCAATGATAAATGGTTGAAATGTCCAGCATCAGCAATGTCTTAAGAAGAAACAGACTGCCCTTGTGGACTTGTCATGTGAAGAACTCTGAAATGGTCTCCTCTGTGTCAAGTCAAAAGAAGCACCCAGCCCAGAAATACCTACTACTGAAAAGGTCAGCAATGACACAGCCTTTCTAATGCTGGAGCCTAATATCTGCATCAAGTGTTCCAGAGCCAAACGACTTTCCAATGAATTTGGCACCAAAAGGACGAAGGCCAACCCCCCCCACTACATCCACAATAGTCCCAACAGTATTGAGCTTGGAGTCCATATCAAGTGATCTACACTGAACCCCCACCCCATGGACCTAGTGATCCCAAATTTCGACACAAAGGTTGATGCCAAAGCAAAAACTGAACAACAGAATCGGCACTGATGAAGCATCATCCATCATCAAGGGAGTAGTCAAAGGAACAATGGCCAGTTCCGTCGTTGGTAACACCAAAAGTACAGTTGTGTACACTTACCATAAATTTAGATGTTAGAGTGTATTCACTGTTGCAGTCATTACATTTGGGGTAATCTGCTGGCAGGTTGCCCTCAGTCGGCCTGAATTCCAAAGTCTTGGGTCCTGCTTCGGTTGCTGCCTCCTCTTCCGTGACGTCAGGGGCATAAAACATGCAGCCGACGCAATTTTCTTTAGTTTTTCTTGCCCCCGATGTCAGGTGCCCCCAAAAAGGTAGCAAAATATATATATATATATATATATATATATATATATATATATATGTATACATACATACACACACACATATACATATATATATATATATACATACACATATATATATACATATATATATGTATATATATATATATATATACATATATATATATATATATATATACACACACACACACACACACACACACACACACATATCAATATAAACTTTACCTTCATCTACAAGCAAATACACCACATAGGTTGTAGAAGATAGTGAAGGAAAGATAAACTCCAGAATGACAGGGGGATGGCGGGAGGGTAACCTGGACTGCAACAGTGAATACACTCGAACACCTACATTTATGGTAAGTGTACACAACTGTACTATGTTCTTCATGTTTCACTGTTGCAGTCATTACACTTGGGTAGAATCCCAAAGCTATGGCTGGGAGGCTGGAGCTAAACAGCATTAGGAGTGGCTGTAAGGCCCTGCAGAACTGCAGTGGCAAAGCCTGCCCTGGATTTAGAGTAGAGAGGCAAATGGTAATGCTTTGTAAAGGTGTGAACAGAACTCCAAGTAGCAGCCTCTGGAATGTCTTTGGTTGGTACTCCTCTGAGAAAGGCTGCTGAAGTAGCTGCAGCTCTGGTGGAATGAGACCGAATGCCCTTGGGCACAGATTTACCATGGTTTAAGTAGCAGAAACGGATGCAGTGGCTTCTCCACTTTGAAACTGTCTGCATTGATATAGCCTTGCCTTCTGATCCTGCAGCATACGTCACTAGTAATTGCTCAGTTTTTCTTAGAGCTTCAGTCCTGCGTAAGTAGAATCTTAGCTGTCTGTGTACATCCAAGGAATGCAGAATTCTCTCCCCCTTGTTCTGCGGAGTTGGATAAAAGGTTGGCAGATGAACTGTTTGGTTAAGAGCCACACTGGAAACCACCTTAGCTATAAAAGTAGGATTTGTCCTCAGAGATACCCTGTCTGGGTGAAATTTAATAAAAGGCTCTACAGCCATGAGGGCCTGTAGCTCTGAAACTCTTCTTGCTGAACTAATTGCTAGTAGCAGAGCTGTTTTCCATGATAAGAACTTTATATCAGCAGTAGCAGCTGGTTCAAATGGAGGCAGGGTGAGCTTTTCCAACACATAATTGAGGTCCCATGCAGGCAGAGGTGATCTTCTAGGAGGCCTTAAATTTTTGACTCCTCTAAGATACTGCTTTAGTAAAGGATGAGAAAAGATTGGTGGCTCTGTATTGTAATGAGCCAAAATGGCAGAGGCATGGATTTTAATTGATGAGAAAAATAGGCCTTTGTCAAGCATCTCAGTTAAGTATTGCAATATCTGAGGAATATTTGGTTCTGCTGTATCAGTTCCTTGTGCTTGATTCCAAGCACAGAATCTCTTCCATTTGTCAGCATAAGATTTTCTAGTACTAGGCCTTCTGGCTTCCAAAATGACATCCATCACAGCTTTACTGAGAGGAGTTGTTTGTATGACATGATCAGCCATGCTGCCAGGTTCAGAGTCTGTAGTTGATTGTGCCGGATCTGATTGTTTTTCTGGGACAGTAGTTGTGGTCTTTGAGGCAAGGTCCAAGCTGGGTATTGAGGCAAGGTCCAAGCTGGGTATTGAGGCAAGTTCCTTAGGATTGGGTACCAGTATTGGCGGGGCCAGTCCAGGGCAATTAGTAACATCTTTGGTTTCTCTTGTCTGACTTTTAGGAGGACCTTGGGGAGAAGAGGCAGAGGCGGAAATGAGTAAACGGATAGGTTTTTCCAACTGAAGGATAGGGCGTCCACTTTCCATGCTTGTCTGTGATGATAATTTTGAGAAGAGGCAAACAGATCTATGTCTGGGCTCCCCCATTTCTCTGTTATGCTGAAGACTTGTGGATTTAATTTCCACTCATGAGGATCCATAAGGTTTCTGCTTAAATCGTCTGCCAGAGTGTTTTGTTTTCCTGGCAAGAATTGAGCTTGAAGATGTATTTGGTAGGTCAAAGCTGTGTCCCATAGTGCCATGGCTAATCTGCATAGGGGTATGAGTGTGTGCCCCTTGCTTGTTTACATATCACATGACTGTGATGTTGTCCGTCTTTATCAGTAGTTGTCCTGGATGAAGTGAGTCCTTGAAGGCTGTTGGGGCATTTTGAACAGCTAGCATCTCTTTCTGATTGATATGCAGATGCATTTGTTTTGGTGACCATATGCCCTGAATGCATCTTCCTGCCATGTGGGCCCCCAGGCATAATTTGATGCGTCTGTTGTTATGGTTTGGCTGGCAGGGGGTAGAGTGAATGGCCGTCTCATGTTTTGGTGACATGCCTTTGCCCATCATAGAAACTCCTGTTGCAAGCAGGGAATGAGAGGAATCATTGTTTCCAGACTGTGAGAATGTTGACTCCATAAACCTTTTAGGTACCATTGAAGCTTCCTCATATGCAGTCTTGCATATGGAATCAGTAGGATGCATGATGCCATGAAGCCCAGAGCCTGCAGAATTTGTCTTGCAGAAGACTGGGTTTTTGATGCCATCAGTTTGAAGTAAGTAGTCAGTTGCCTTTGCTTGTCTGGCGTGAAGTAAGCCATCTGGGCAGTTGTATTCAAGCTTGCACCCAGGAATGTTATCTTTTGAGAAAGTACCAGTTCTGATTTCTTTTCGTTTATTGTGTACCTTAGGCATGTTAGAAGCCTTTTCACAAATGCCAGGTGTCGAAGAAGATTGTCGTTGTTCTCTGCTTGAATGAGACAGTCGTCCAAGGATATACTTGTATACTTTTTTGTCTGCAAAATGCAATTACTGGTGCCAGGCACTTTATAAAGACCCTTGGCGCAGTAGATAAGCCAAAGGGCAGTGCAGAGAATTGGTAATGCATTGAATCTGAGGTATCTTCTGCACGATTGTCTTATTGGGACATGCAGGTATGCCTCTTTTAGGTCTAAAGTCACCGTCCAAGCATTCTTGCCCAGCATGGGCAGAAGCTTCTGCAAAGTCAGCATTTTGAATTTTAGAATGTCCAGGTATGTGCTCAAAATCGATAAATCTAGTATTGGCCGCCAGGCCTTGTCCTTTCTGGGTACCAAGAACAGTCTTGAGTAAAATCCTTGTCCTTTTTCCTGTTCCGGTACTGTCTGAATGGCCCCCATATTCATGAGGGACGTAACCTGTTTCTGTGCCTCTGCCCATTGATTTTTTGGCAGATCTGGCCAACCATTTGCCATTGGCAGTGTGTGGAAATGGAATCTGTATCCCTGTGATATGACATTTAGTACCCACTTATCCTGGGTTACTAACTGCCAATTTTGAGCAAAAAGTGCTAATTTTCCCCCTATGGATGCTGCCAAAAGATAAGTGCTTGGTGCAGGCAGAGGGAAGTCATTGGGATTGCTTTCTGTAGGGTTGCGCTTTATCTCCTCCAGATTTGGAAGTGGAATTGCCCCATTGCTTTGACTTGTATGAATCTTGCGCCTGGTATCTGGAACCCTTAGGGCATCTGGATTTGCCCCTTTGAGCTCTGTCTGACACAGGAAAGGACCCATTTTTTGTAGGCCAGTGTCTACTGAATCTTGGTGGCTGCACTTGTAAGAAGTCTTTAACAGTTTGCATAAACTTAGCTTTGTCTTCCATTTTCTTTAAAACCTCTTCTGCCTTAATACCAAACAGAGAATCATGCTGTAAAGGTGCATCTAGCAATTTAGCTTTAACATGATCAGGCAAATTTTGTTCCTTTAACCAGGCATGCCTCCTAATCACCGATCCAGTAACTGCGGCCCTGAAACAGGCCTCTAAGGAATCAAAACCACATTGCAAAGTATGCTTTCCAACTTGTTCAGCTGCATGCAATAATTCCTGCCATTCTTTAGTTTCTGCACATTCTGAAATCATCATTTTCTGTTTCAGCAATCCCATAACATGTTGTTGGTACTTAAGCATATGAAATTGACAGTTTAAGGCCCTGATTGCCAAAGTTGCAGATGTGTGAACCTTTTTCCCCATCTGTCCAGTGCCCTTGAATCTGTCAGATGGGGTAGAATTTTTTGCTGTTGAGGCCTTAACTCCTTCCCTTTGGACCCTGTGAAACAGTTTCAGGATCAGCAGCAGGGTTTCTAAATAAAAATTTATGTGAGTCAGGGACCCTGTAATATGTGTCAGGCTTACTGGGAGCCGGAGGTAAGGAGTCAGGGGTCAAGCTTGACTCCGAAAACACATCATCCACAATGTCTAAAACAGGGGGAATGGCTAAAGGCCTGTGCTGAGAGAGAAGATGGAAATCCCTGACCTCTTTTTTGATTTTGAGAAGTCTTGACTCTCCCAGTGAAAATGCTCCCTCAAAGTATGCAAGGTTTCTTCAAATGAATAATCCTCAGGAGGAGATGCAGATGGAATAGACTCCTCAGCATCAGAATCCTCATAGGGAGGCATAGATAATTCCTGATCAGAAGAAATAGAAACCTGATCTGAAGATTCATAATCAGCGTCTTGCCTAGGCCTCTTATCAGGAGGGGGATGGGTACCCCTGATCAAGGTAATTAGGTCTTCAGCCATTTTGATCATCTGTTTTTTAGGCATAGAGGCCTGTGCATTTGGCTCGTGTCGTTTTTTTTAGTTTTAGAAGTTGCTTTAGTCTTTGGTTTTGCAGCTTTCGTCGGTTTGATATACAAATGTTGAGGTCTGAATACACCCTCAGAAGCCGATGCCTGCTCAGCGGCTCCGGACCCATCTGAGGCAGATACATTCGTCGGTCCAATACACTGAGTATCTTGCGACATGCCAGACTCCACATGGGTGTCTGTAGAGGCCTGCGACTCTAAGGTAGCTGGTATCAGGAGCTGCAAACGCGCCTCACTGAGTACCAGCGAAAAGGCGACTGGCTTAGGAGAAGCTTCACTGTCTGTTTTGGATCTCGACTGCCTATGTCCTTTTCTTTGTGTTTTTTTATGTACTCTGGTAGTCGGATTACTATCAGATGACATTTCTGGGTAGTTAAATCGGTTTCCAAAATACTCTGATGAAAAAATATACAGACGCTTAATAGTGCGTTGGTTAAATCGAGCACAAAACCGACAGCCAGGCATGTTGTGATCAGGGCCTATGCAAGGAATACAGTATAAATGGAAATCCTTATGAGGTATTTGCTTTCCACAAGTAATACAATTATTAACTTTTTCTGACATCGGTAAAAAGCAAGAAAAAAGTTTCCCCAGTGAGGTCAAGAAAGACTAAAGAAAATGGCGTTGGCTGCATGTTTTATACCCCTGACGTCATGGAAGAGGAGACTGCAACCAACGCAGGACCCAAGACTTTAGAATTCACGCCGACTGAGGGAAACCTGCCAGCAGATTACCCCAAATGTAATGATTGCAACAGTGAAACACGAAGAACATCAGGGGCCTGAGGTGGAAAGGAAAAAAAATGTAGACAGGTTCATCTTGAGCCACCGTATGAACAGAGGTGGCATGAGATGACATCATATTTGGCTTTCACAAAGGCTAACATCACATGTTCCCAAGTGTAAGGGTGTAGGACTCCAAAGAGATCTTAAGAGATTTGAGGGATGAAGAGTAGCTCTTGGTACTACTTCTAGGCACAGAGTTGGTCAGGCCTGACAACAACTGCAGTGGAGGTAGTGAACTTAAGCTAGGAGTAGAAACTAATGATGACCCTGTCAAGGACAAGACAACAGCCTGGGGACCATAACCAGAGAAGACTTTTCCAAAATAGAGACATCATGTTTGTCAATTCCATGCTTCTCTTCAGGTTTGGATATTTTAAAACAATACCTTTTTTGGTACTCCGAAATCACTCTCTCAACAGATGCAGACTCAGAATGGCAAATCTTTTTTAACACATGCTTATATCTTCTACCAAGAAGTGTACGTGAGCTACAATGTTTGCAGATACCACAATCATTTTCTAAATGCCTCCTGCCCCAGCACATATCATGAGAGTCTTCTGGAAGAATTTTGTGGCTGCACACAATTCACATTTTTAAAATCCAGGCTTTGTTTCCCCATCCACCCTTAGAATATTTTGCTGTCAAAAAAAAAGGCAGCAGTGAACCACTCTACCCCCCCCCCAAAAAAAAAAAAAAGAAGCAGTTTACCACTCTATTCAAAAAGACAAACAGTAAACTACTCTATCAAAAAAAAAATATATATGAAATTAAAACTGGAGATTTCAGCAGGCATGACAGCCGAAACAAATACCAGCACCATTTCAAACTGTTATCATGAGCTACTGGATATAAAACTAATGTGTAAGCTAAGGACAAATGGACTGAACCATGGCTACTGACACAGTGGCCAAGTCCACTTCAATAGTACACCACGCACGTGGAATGTAGAGTGATGCAACAAACATTGCTTTAAAAAAGAGGGACTTAGACTGCCTTCCAATCTATCTGCAAGTATACAGAGCTGAGTATATTTTTTTGGTTTTAAAGTCTGTACTGTTAATTGTTGCTTAGATCTCTGTTGAAACTGTTTTGTCCCACCCTCCCTATTTCTGGACTGTAGTTTAAATTTGGTGGCTTTTGCAGTTGCTGGCCCCACTGTAGATTTGATCTGGGACACTCCCTCAAGTCCCATCTCTTTACCACATTCTACCTAATAAGCTCTTTCTGCACTTGCTTTTAGTCCTTTTTAATTTAATTGTATTTTTTAAACTGTGTCTGGTCTAATATTGCTACATACTCAAGTGTGCTAGCTTGCACTACATGTGAATTGTTTTTACTAATTTTCTGTAAAAAAAAAAAAAAAAAAAAAACTGTAAGCCTGTTTCCTACCTTTCCTGTAGCTAGTGTTCCAGATATAGATTTGCTGCATCCAGGACTGTATGTAAGCTTCTGAGCCCCCCTAGTCTTTTTGTGTTGGAGGGAAGCCTTCTAGCTTATCAGTGGGAGTGGTAAGCACTAGGTAACCGGTCTACCACATAAGGAGAGCCCCCCTAGTCTTTCTATGTTGGAGGGAAGCCTTCTAGCTTATCAGTGGGAGTGGTAAGCACTAGGTAACCTGTCTACCACATAAGGAGTGGTTCTGGCCCAGAAACTGTAGTTATTGGCCGTTTGGGCAATCTCTTCCATCTCTCTCAACTTTCTGATTTGAAAGCCTGCATTTGCACTTGTTTCTGTCCTGTAACTCGTCTAGTGCAGATACAGATTCTTAGTTTTAGCACTTAAAATTTGCATATCCATGCTCAGTATTTGTTCAGAACTTGTAAGCACTAAATAAGCTACTAATTACTATAGCACTCAACCTTCCTCATTACCTAGAGGAAAACAGTTTTTGTACTTTTCTCACTTGCTTATAGAAAAACAGTTCTTGTACTCACTTTCCTCACTTATCTAGAGGAAAATAGTTTTTTATTCAAGCATGTCCAAGAGTCAGCTCCCAGTGTTCTCTCCTGTCTATCTGATGAATCTGGGCATCTTGAGGCAATGTAGAAATTGCCTCATGTACACAGACAACCCTCTCCTCCTACCACCCAACACTACAACCTGTGAGAGATGCACTTATCTAGCCAAACTGGAGGTAAAGCTCTCTCCAACCAAGACTGAACTTGACAGTCATGAGGAGAAGGTAAACATTTGCACCAGGTGGATGAGGGTAAGGCAGTCCACACAGCCTATCTGGACCTCGACAAGGCCTTTGACCCCATCCCCCACTCTGGAATCATAGATAAACTTACTAAGCTGGGCATTAATCCCTACGTCACTCGATGGGTTGCCAACTGGCTTACTGACAGAACCCACACTGTAAAAGTAGCTGACTCCAAATCCAGCTCCAGACAAGTGGAGTACCTCAGGGTTCAGTCCTGGGACTTCTCTTGTTTGGCATCTACTTCTCTGAAGTACAGGCCAACACTAAGGGACTCTGGCTAACAAAGTTCACAGATGACTGCAAACTGAGAGCCATTATTGAATCCCCAAATGATGTGGATACTCTACAAAAGGGCCTCACAGAAACAGATGCTTGGTGCCAGAGCCATGATCTCAAGCTCAATGCCAAGAAATGTATAGTTATCCCCTTTGGGAAAAAACATGTACCCATGAATTACCACATAGGTGGCAGTACACTAAACACCGAAAGTGTGATGAGACTTGGGGACACAGGTGGACAGTGGTCTCACCTTCAATAACCACATCGCCACAACAGTCAGGAAATCCTTGTATGTAGCACACCTCATCACTATGGGCTTTTCATCCAGAAAAAAGAAGGTCATTGTCCCACTGTACTCATTCCTCATTAGACCCATTATAGAATACAATGCCCCATTTATGTACCTCTCAAGACATATGCAACAACTGGAAAGGCCGCAGAAATACCTCACTAACAGAAGCACAGGACTAAAGCAGATGCCCTATGCTGACCATCTTAAAAAACTCCAGCTATACTCTGTCGCATATCGTCTACTCTGAGGCGATCTCTGCTTAACATACAAGGCCATGTCAAACCCAGAGCTGTTGGACATGCTACAATTAAAGAAATCCCAATCCCT
The DNA here is from genome assembly GCF_019279795.1 of Protopterus annectens. Taxonomy (NCBI): domain Eukaryota; kingdom Metazoa; phylum Chordata; order Ceratodontiformes; family Protopteridae; genus Protopterus; species Protopterus annectens. The sequence continues at coordinate 875,789,208 of NC_056750.1, read as the reverse complement.
CAGAGCCACACGCTCCAGGGATCTAAACTTTGTCATTACAATAAACAAAACATGCTGGAGGGATAGGTTCCTGACCCAGACTCTGGAATAGACTGCCCATACTTGTCAAGCAGAGCGCCTCTTTGGCCCTCTTCAAAAGGAACCTTGATGATTGGATGGGAGAAAGGAAATTCACCCCAGGGATCACGTCAGTCGCCCTGCTAGATGGGTCCAGGGAAGTAAATAGTGTGGGAAGAAATAGCCAGGGAATTGTTATGGCTAGGCTTGTATAGGCCCTAGGGCTGATAGTCTCACTAAATCTACACCACCAAAATCCACACATAGCAACACAAAAACATTCGCGGAGGCTTTCAATAATAATCTGTCTAAGCAACAGAGACCTCCAAAGCAGAAAAGCAAGCAACCTCCATCCCCCCAACACAACTCAAATGACACAAAGCCCACAGACTCAGTGTGCCACTCAACCACAGCCAATAAGGCAAAATAACGTACACAACACACTAGTCATAGGTGACTCTATAGTCAGGCACACTGATGTCCCACTCACCAGGCTAAGCAAGGAGAAGGTTACTGTCAGCTGCCTGTCGGGTGCCAAGATCCGCCACAACCCACGCACTCAGGTCACGCCACAACAAGTACAAATATAGGACTCTGTCACTGTCCATGTTGGTGTGAATGACCTGAGACATACCTCCCTGGACTACATGAAGAGAGACATGGAAGAGCTCTCCGAACTTGTAGCCCAGGCAGGTATGACCCTAGCCCTGAGTAGCATTCTGCCATCACCCAGAATGATACCGCAGTACAAGGACAAAATAATTGACTTCAACAATTGGCTAAGCTTCTGGTGTCATTCTAAGGGGATCCAGTATCTGTCTGCTTGGAATGACATGGTCGACAGACCAGGATGCTTTGCCACAGATGGCCTGCACCTGTCGCCTCTGGGATTCCGGATACTGGCTAAGGATCTTGCTGCCCCTACAGTGGCTTTTTAGGCAAGGTTCAAACAACAAATTCACCACCATAACAGGAACAGGCAAGCAAAAACTGAGGGTAATGCTACTCAATGCTAGAAGTCTAAATCTCAAAATGCACTCACTCGAGGCACTCCTTAAAATGGAGAACACTGATATCTGTGCAGTGACTGAGACCTGGTTCAAGGCTCCAGAGAGCACCCCTGCACTACCAGGCTATAACTCATACCACACTTTTCGGCCATGTAACCTGGACCGAAACACCAAAGGCAGAGGTGCGTCCATATTCATTAAGGATATCCACTCCTCTAGGCTAGTTGCTCAGCATAATGCATCTAAGATTATCCAAGTGCAACAAACTCTGGGCAAAACTGCAATCCAAACTGTAGCGTGCTACAGATCCCCCAACATGCCCCAGGATTCCCACTCCTCTTTTCTTGTACTGGAAAATATTAGGGTTCAACCAAACACCCTAATAATGGGTGACTTCAACTACCCCACCATTAACTGGGAAAACTACTCCTGTACCAACTCCTTAGCTCAACGCTTTCTGGAATTCATAAACTTCGATGCCCTGGATCAACTTATCCACACCCCCACCAGGGGCAACAATATCCTAGACCTAGTCATTACCAACATGAGTGACCGGTGTTCCACACCTGAAGTCAACTCCTCGTTGGTCCGATCCACCCATAAGCTAATCACCCTTGATATCAACATCCCACCCCCACCCCACCCCATTAAGGAAACCATGGTAAAAAATTTCTCCAAAGCCAACTTCATGCTTCTTAAGACAGACGTGGTGAACTTCATGACAACCATGCAGATGGACAATACAGTCACAACTGCTGAATCCTACACAAATGCACTCTATAAGCACTTACATGAGTGCATGGATCGTGCTATCCCAAACAGAACCAAGACGCTATCCTCCAAAAAATGAAGCCAATCTGGTGGTCCCCTGCCATAAACAAACTCTACAACAGAAGGAAGAAACTGTTGCAAAAGAGAGTAAAATCCCATGAGTGGGGGAGCTCCCTGGTCAGTCTCAGTAAGAAGCTGAGATCCCTTATAAGATCCTCCAAAGCTAGCTACGAAAGCAAAATCACCACTAATTCTAAGGACAACCACAGAGCATTCTATAGCTATGTCTATCTGGATGGCAACACCCAGATCTGCTCTGAGTTACAGTACAATGGCATGAAAATTACAGAACCAACTGATATTGCCAACATCCTGGCAGACAGGTTCAGTGCTAACTTTACCCTCCCCTCACCCCCTAAAGGGCCCATATCTATACAGGAAGAATGCAGAGTCCCTGTAATCACAACTACGCAGGTAAAAGCTGCACTTTCTAAAGCCAAAAACACAGCATCCATGGGACCGGATAACATCCCAGGCTGCGTTTTACATGAACTTCAGAACGGACTGCCTCCCCACTTAAGCATCTTGTTCAATAATAGCCTTGCATCAGACTTTGTGCACATTGAATGGCGCACAGCAACAGTTATCCCACTCCACAAAGGGGGAGCCACTATCGACCCATTAGCCTGGTCTGCAAGGCCATGGAACGCATCATCATGGAACTCGTAAACAAAGACATTGGTAACCTCCAAACTCTGGATCCCACCCAGTTCGGGCTTGTGAAAGGCAGATCATGCCTCCTGAACCTGATTGACTTCTTTGAGGCAGTCACCAAAGCCGTAGATGAGGGTAAGGTGATTCACAAAGCCTATCTTGACCTCGCCAAGGCTTTCGACACCATCCCCCATTCTGGAATTATAGATAAACTCACTAAACTAGGTATAAATCCCTACGTCACAAAATGGGTTGCCAACTGGCTCACAGACAGAACCCACACTGTAAAAGTTGCAGACTCCAAATCTCACCTCAAAGCAGTGACAAGTGGAGTACCACAGGGTTCCATCCTGGGACCTCTCCTATTTGGTATCTACTTCTCTGAAGTACAGGCTAACACAGGAGGCCTCTGACTAACGAAGTTTGCAGATGACTGCAAACTAGGAGCCATAATCAAACCCCCAAATGATGTGGACATCCTACAGAAGGGCCTCACTGAGACAGATGCCTGGTGTCAGAGCCATGGCCTCAAGCTCAATGCAAAAAAGTGCAGTGTCATCCCCTTTGGTAAAAACTCTGTACCCATGAACTACCACATAGGCAGCAATCTACTTAACACTGAATGTGTGATAAGAGACCTTGGGACCCAGGTGGACAGTAGTCTCTCCTTTGATAGTCACATCGCCACAGTAGTCAGGCAGTCCTTCTACGTGGCACACCTCATCATAAAAAGGGTTCTCATCCAGGAAGAGAGAGGTCATTGTTCCCCTCTACTCGACAATCATTAGACCCATTACAGAGTACAATGCCCCTTTTGGAATGTACCTCACAAGACATCTGCAGCAGCTGGAAAGGCCACAAAAGTACCTCACAAAGAGGATTACTGGCCTCAAACAAATGCCCTACACTGACTGCCTCAAAAAACTCCAGCTTTACTCCATAGCACATCACCTACTCAGTGGTGATCTCTGCCTAACATATAAAGCTATGTCAAACCCAGAGCTGTTGGACATGCTACACCTAAAGAAATCCCAATCCCTCCGAGCTACACGCTCTAGAGACCTAAAGCCTTGTCACCACAATAAACAGGACATGCTGGAGGGATAGATTCCTGTCCCAGAGACTTCCCATACTCTGGAACAGGCTACCCATCTATGTCAAGCAAAGTTCTTCATTAGCACTCTTCAAGAAAAATCTTGACGAGTGGATGGGAAATAGGAACTACACCTCGGGGATCACTTCTGTGGCACAGGAAAATAACTATCTTGGGTGGCGTAAGCCAGGGAACCTTGTTGGTTAGGATTACGTAGGCCCTTGGACAGATAGCCTAATACCTACCTATGAAATGGATCCCAGCATAAAACCAACAACTTTTAAATGCACCAAAATGCTCAACTATGGGAAATATTACAGCAATTGTAACCTGATGAAGCGCACTTGTTAGGTGCGTGAAAGCGCTTGTTCTGTCATAAAATAAAAGCTTTTAACTATCGTGGTGGTTCCGGTGATTTGTTGGAATAGAAATATTACAGCATACACAGAGATACTGAGAAGAGACAGGGCAAAGATAGAACAAAACTGTACTCTAGGTGCAGTCAGAAAAAAAATCAAGAATGTTACCAGACAAAAAAAGGAAGGAAGATGTGCTGCCCATGGTCTTCTTTTGAATTCATAACTAAAGACACTGGATACACGAAAGGACTTCCTTCATAACTTAGAAATCTTACATTAATTTCTTTTACCATTACAACCTTTTGTCAAGTAACCTGGTCTAAGTGTTTTCTGTCTCTGTAAGACATGAGGCATGGTCTGGCAATTCAGAAGATAACTATTAAAGCTAAAGAGGCCGCTAAGGCCATGCAAATCAGTTACTGCCCATTCTGTATTTTGACATTCCAAGCACGCTTCACTACTAAGACAACAATGTGAAATATGGGAAGCTTAGCATTTTGTTTATAGTTCCCTTTTAACATTTACCAGGAGACTGTGGTTAGGTGGGGTACACACTTTCAGCAGAGGGATGGAGAGAAAAGCTCCACTAACAACAAACATTGAGAATTACATGTAGAAGGCAGTCACAGATCATCACAAGAGTAAACAGCAACACACAGGATACGTTGTAGCATAGAAAAAAAATCTTAGTGCCTGAATTAGCATGTTGGCAGTGCAACATTTCAGATCCAATTTGCCTATACAGAAATACAACTACTACTTGTTATCATGGTATGATGTAGAAGACAGATGTCACACAAAGGTGAAGACAGGATATACACAGTTTACAGTACTTACAGCAACATTTAAAACCATCTAGATTAGAAAGCAAGACAGCTGGTATGGCATATACAGTGTGATCAATTTTTTCATAGTACCACTAGTGATTTGCTAGAATGATCCAAGAATAAATAAAAAGTGTAAAGATACAGGTCAAAGGCATGGTCTGACAAGGTATTTTATTACTTGCTAATATAGGTCAACAAGGTAATAAGACGCAATTTATGTGATGGAATATACAATTGCCCTTGTGTTATTGCATACCTCTCAACTGTACAGATTTTTGAAGAATACCCAGATTTTTGCCTCATATTTTGTCCTATTTTTCACAAAATTGTGATTTTCCGGCAAATCATGAGGACAGAAGTCACTAAATAATGATAGCCATTTCAGTTTCAGATTTCATATCCTTCAAAAAATTTAAGTGAATGCAAAACCGTTATTCTATCAACTTTCCAAGTCTGTAAGAGTAATATTTAATAACACTCATTTTTGTCCCTTTGTCCCACCATTATGTAATGCTTTGTCCAGATTTCTTGTTCTAAGAGTTTGAGAGGTATGGTTTCACAGACTTATTCTAATGTAGCACCAAAGCATATTTAATGAGAAACTCAAGCGGGTGTAAAAGATTCTGAGGCACCGATCAAAAACAGTAGGAGTCCTTTGTTTTAAACTACTAATAGGAGTCCTTTGTTTTAAACTACTAATAAAACTTACAAAATCTGCAATACTTCCATTACCTACATACTTACAAAATTATGCATGACTATACAATAACCCCACTTCAATACAAACTGAAATATACTTTCTTTACAATTATTCAGTTAAATTTAACCATTTCCCTCCACTCTTGTTGCCATAACCAAAACTTTATTCTACACATTTCAGGTAAACTCCACTTTTTTTCCACTAAAAACTTTTTAACATAGCCTCCCAAATATTCCACATTGCACCAAACACTTTATCCCATAATACCCACAGAAAATCATATTGATACAATAGTTCATATCCCCCTAAGAAAAATTACATTGGGGGGGGGGGTATTTACCCTTTCACATTCAAAAAAAATGTTTTGTAGTTTCAAGTCTTTACAAAATAAACAGACATTTTATATAACATTTTACGCCTAACAAGTAACCTAGTGTTCCCAAGCACCACAAATTATGACACTCATTTTACAAAACCTATTTTTTTCTCATAGCTTTAACATTCCCACCCATAACATCTTAACAATATCACTGTGCCAAATCTTCCCAGACATCTTTAAGTTTTTAATTTCCAAACTCCACACCAATGACCATGTCAATTTTACAAATCCTTTTTCTTTTACATCTCCCTTCCTTTTTCTCCACACTCCATATTTCACTTCACAAAGCCGCTAAACCTTTATATTCTCCAACTTTTTCAACTATCTTCTTTAAACATATATGCTGCATACACAATTGGAATTAATTACAATGAACCCAATCTTCACTTCCCATACAGAAGACCTAACTACATGGGCTAAACAAGAATTAGTAAGGCCGTTGGGTACTCTTTTCACAGTCTAAGCACTGGCTTCGTCTTACCTGAATGGAAACCGGCTACCTTTATCCCCTGGCACAAAGGTGGTGCTTCAACTGATCCCTGGAACTACAGATCTATTGGCCTCACTAGCCTTATCTGCAAGGCCATGGAAAGAATCATCACGGACCTAATCAACAAAGATTTTTTAGTAACTTCAAACACTTGACCCTACTCAATGTGGATTTGTCAAAGGGAGATCAAGCCTGTTAAAGCTGGAGGACTTCAAAACAGGCACCCACGGCCCTGGAGGGGAAACCTTTGCATACAGCCTACCTAGACTTAACCAAGGCCTTTGACAGTACCGCCCACTCAGGAATAATTGGCAAACTCACCCAGCTAGGTATCAACTAGTATATCATTAGATGGGTCACTAACTGCCTGACAGAACCCATATAGACAAAATAGGGGAATCCATCTCAAAACAGCAGACCTGTAACAAGTGGTGTTCCATAAGGATCAGTTCTGGGACCTCTACTCTTTGGAAACTATTTCTTAGAAGTGCAAGCTAAAACTAAAGGTCTGTGGATAACAAAGTTTGCTGATGACTGCAAACTGGGAGCAGTCACAGAATCTCCAAATGATGTCAACATCCCACAAGAGGGTCTTAAACAAATGACTGCCACCAAAGTCATGGCCTTAAACGCAATACAAAAAAAAATTTATTATCATCCCTTTCAGTAAGAGTGATGTTCCTGTTAACTACCACAGCAATACCACCACCCTAAGTATGCACACACACAGGTTGACAGCAACCTTACTTTTGATCACCATGTCTCCACAGTGGTAAGAAGAGCATTCTATACTGCTCATCTCATAAGTAAGGGCATTGCCTCCAGGAAAAAAAAAAAGTTATAACCTCCTTGCACTCTTCCCTCATCAGGCCAATAATAGAGTAAAATGCCCCTTTTGGCATGTACCTTTCCAAGCACCAGCAGCAACTGCAGGGACCACAAAGGTTCCTCACAAGGAAAATTCAGGGTCTTCAGCATCTGTCCTAACAGGATCATCTGAAATCACTGAACCTTTATTCTGTTTCATACAGACCACTCAGAGGAGATCTCTGCCTTGCATATAAAGCAATCTTTGACTCTGCTTTATTGGAAATGCTACATACCCAAGTCAAATGGCAGATGGGTTACTCGCTCTAATGGCCTTAACCTGGTATGTGACATTAATAGAATCTGCTGGAGGGACAGATTTGTCTCCCAGAGGTTACCACACACCTTTGGAACAGACTCCCGCTTCATGTCAAGCAGAGCACCTCACTGGCCCTCTTCAAACGCAATCTGGGTGATTGCATGGATAACCATAAATTCACCCAAGGGGTTCCACCTATGCCCTCTTGTACAGGGGTGATAAGTGCTGACTGTGGAAATAAGGGTAAAACTTGGCTAGGCTTGTAAGGGCCCTAGGGTCATTAGCCTAGTAACCTCCTATGATCCTCTTCACAGGGATTCATCCTAGATCCCCAGAAACAAAAGAAACTTGCTTGCATCAATTACTTCCCTTGTTTACCCAACCCCCACCTCGTATCCTTATTTAAATCTACCCTACTCCCCCCAAATACTTAACCAAATATCTAATCATTCTTCCTGTCCACCTTTCAACCTTCACTATCACAATTATGTCATATGCATATGTAACAAAGCTAGGAACACGCACAATAGCATTTACAACATATCTGCCTTCTGACATTTTCATATATTTTTATCATTAATATATTCATTACTAAACAAAACAAAATCCTACTCATTGGACACTTTTGAAAACATACTTATGCTCATATGTACTACATATCCTATCTATCCCATTGCCAAAATCCTAACCTTAACTTTATAAGCAGACAAATCCTTTCAAAATACTACTTTTCAAGCCATAATCTTTTATAATACACCACAAACTAATCATGATCTACACAATCAAATGGTTTTGACACCCCCTACTAAAAATCTAACATGGTTACTCCTACATAATATCACCTCACCAAAATTAGCAAACCCTGACTACATTTACTCTTAAAACTAAAAATACCCTGCATCACAGCTTCGTGCGATACCTCACTAAATCCAACTTGCAATATTTTCAAAAAAATCTTGTAATCCATATTAAGATTTTTTTGTCTCCAATTCTCATCACCCCCCCCCCCCCGATACTGATTCAACATTTTTTTTTTATAAATTCTATATGTTGTTTGTGTAGTATGTCATCACTGATTCAACATTTAACTTTATCCAATATCATATTTAACTCATCCAAAGTAACCTCTCGCATTAAACTTAACAGTGTTATCTGAAAAACTCCTAATACCCCGCCTAACCTTTTCACTCCTCTTTCCTTTCAACTATACTTTTCTAACATACTGTTCCACATCACCCATATCTTTCTGATTAGATGCAATACTTCCTTCACATTTTCATTTCTTTCACAATACCAACATTACTCTTAGCACTTTAGCCAAGAAAGTGGCAACTTCCTTGTATTTACCTTTCAGGTAACACTTCTGCATGTATACTCTATGTATTTTCTTTATACACATCTGAAGAAAACACTTGAGATGTTTCCCCAAACTATTCAGCATCTCATTATATTTAGTACTATATCTTTTCCTCCAACTCTACTTGGAAAATATATGCACTTTTAAATATCATCCACCATTCTTACCATGAAGAAAAAAAGTTCCCACTACTTGCGTGTTATTGCCACCACACTGTATCTTAAGTCTGTTTAGGTATGTGTCAGGATCCCTTGCACCCATGTCCCTTACTTGATGGCTTTACTGCCTTTCTGCTGGCCTGCTAACAGTTTTTTTGTGTACTTCCACTATGAGCCATATAACCACTTTGAAATGATCCTGGAGTTGCGCTGCTTCTGAAGGGTAACAATGTAATGCCCCTTAAACTGTGTCTGTGGGTACATAAGCACACCTTTGTGGCAAGTAGACAATTCCGTGTCAATACCTCTCAACTGTCCATATTATTGTGGAATGGGCACATTTTTGCCTCATATTTTTGGTCTGTTCCTAATAAAATGTTGGTGGTTTTCTGGATTTTTGGGAAAAAATCACCCCTAATTAAAAGTCCCCATCACAATTTTCAAATTTACCATCACATACGGCTAACACAATAAATCCTCCTTTCTTTTACTGTAGTAAAAGCGCAAGCTCCCATCAACCTAAATACATCCTTACCTCATCTACAACAGTAGCTTTCCCAAACTTTACAATAACAAATTCTAATACCTTAAAATCCTCTGCAAACAAAATACTAAACAGCTTTCCCTTCCAAATTATTCTCTCTCACAATGTCTTAACCCGTACTGCATTAACTTATGAAGTCAATATTGTATCTTGCATTACTTCAGCCTCACTTTCTTTACACCACTGCAAAATGGCAATAACTCTTCCTTTATTAATCTAACTGGAAACATTAACTGACAAAACCCAAGATTTTCCCTTACCTTTCTTTTAAACTTCTGGTGAAATATTTTTTTAACTTTCTATTCGTAACCTTTACCCTAGCCCCTCCTGAATTCCTTTACAATTCCTACACCAAAATCCCCTCATCTACATATTCAGCTTTGTCATTAATACATCACTATTTTTGACTATTTATTTTTATCTCCCCCATAATACTTTAAGCATGATCATTTACATACATTTTTTTTATCCCCTTCATAAATCACTGCCATCTTTACCTCATCACAATAAAAGCAAAATGCCCATCTTGCTTACAAATTCCACATACCTTTCTACCCTTGCTTGTCTGTTTTCTCTACACTGAGTACATCTAATCTTTACACACCCATTAATAAGATGAGAACAGGCTTTTTGGCTATCCCATATATCTGACTGTTCTATTGCCAGCCGCATAAATAGCAGAGGCCAAATGTTTACCAATTTTTTTCTTTTCTTTTGAAATTTGAAAAAATAAATAAATAAATAATAATTCCTACCCCCTCCATTCCAAATGCCCCTTTAACTTTTACAGTAACGGATAATGACCGACACATTAGCAGTTTTTTTTTTTTTTACCTCGTATAGTTCAATTTCATTAGTCTGAAGTTGCAAAGCCTGTTCCCCTGCCAAGAAACAAAGCCACTCCACGGAAAAAGTACAGTTGTGTACCTACCATAAATGTAGATGTTCGAGTGTATTCACTGTTGCAGTCATTACACTTGGGTTATCCTGCTGGCAGGCTACCTGCAGTCGGCCTGAATTCCAAAGTCCTGGTCCGGCATCGGTTGCTGTCGCCTCTTCCCTGATGTCAGTGCGCCAGGGGTATAAAAGATGCAGCAGATGCCATTTTCTTCAGTTTTTCTTGCCCCAGATGTCAGGTGCCCCCAAATGGGAAGGCTAAAAATTATGCTCATAAAAAATGCACAAACATAAACATTATTTTCATCTACAAGCAAATACACCACATAGGTTGTATAGAATAGAGAAGTACAGATAAGTCCCAGCAATGAAAGGGGGATGGTGGGAGGGTAACCTGGACTGCAACAGTGAATACACTCGAACATCTACATTTATGGTAGGTACACAACTGCACTATGCTCATCGTGTTTCACTGTTGCAGTCATTACACTTGGGTTGAATCCCAAAGCTGAGGTTGGGTGGCTGGGCCTAAATAGAATTAGGAGTGGCTATGAGGCCCTGCAGAACTGCAGTGGCAAAGCCTGCTCTGGATTTATAGAGTAAAGAGGTAAGTGGTAGTGCTTTGTAAAAGTGTGCACTGAAGTCCAAGTTGCAGCCTCCAAAATGTCCTTGGTTGGTACTTCTCTGAGGAAGGCTGCTGAAGTGGCTGCTGCTCTGGTTGAATGTGGCCTAATGTCCTTAGGCACTGATTTGCCATGTTGTGAATAGCAGAAACAAATGCAGTGGCCTATCCATTTTGAAATAGTCTGCTTTGAAATAGCTTTTCCTTGTGATCCTGCAGCATATGCCACTAAGAGTTGCTCAGTCGTTATGAAAGCTTTAGTTTTGTCCAAGTAGAAGCGTAGCTGTCTATGTCCAAAGAATGAAGAAGCGTCTCCCCCTTATTCTGTGGGTTTGGATAAAAGGAAGGCAAATTAATGGTTTGGTTAAGAGCCACAGTGAACACTACCTTAGGCATAAATGGTGGGTTTGTCCTTAGAGAAACCCTGTCCGGATGAAAAATAATAAAAGGTTCCACAGCCATTATGCCTGCAACTCTGAGACTCTTCTTGCTGAAGTTATTGCTAGGAGAAGAGCTGTTTTCCATGATAAGTATTTTATCTCAGCTGTATTGGCTGGCTCAAAAGGAGGCAGTGTGAGCATTTCCAAGACAAAATTGAGGTCCCATGCAGGTATTGGAGCTCTCCTTGGAGGTCTTACGTTTTTGGCTCCTCTGAGGTACTGCCTTAGCAGTGGATGTGAAAAAATAGGTGGGTCCGTATTGTAATGAGCTGATATGGCAGAGGCATGGATCTTAATAGATGAGAAGGAGATAGGCCTATGTCCAGCATCTCAGTTAGGTATTGTAAAATCTGAGGAATATTTGGTTCAAGCGTGCCCATTCCGTGAGCCTGGTTCCAAGCACAGAATCTCTTCCATTTTTCTGCATAAGCTTTTCTGGTGCTGGGCCTTCTGGAATACAAAATAACATCCATAACTGCTTTAGAGAGAGGTGTGTTCTGAATGGTTACATTATCCGCCATGCATCCAGATTTAGGGTTCTGAGTTGGCTGTGCAGGATCCGATTGTTTTGTTGGGTCAGCAAATGAGGAATTTGAGGTAATGGCCAGGCTGGGCCTTGAGACAAGCTTTTTAGGATTGGTTACCAGTGCTGGCGTGGCCAGTCTGGGGCAATCGGTATCATTTTTGGCTTCTCTTGTCTGACCTTTAGGAGTACCTTGGGGAGGAGAGGCAGTGGAGGAAAGGCATACACTATAAGGGTTTTCCAGCTGAATGATAGGGCGTCCACTTTCCATGCTTGTTTGTGATAAGTCCTTGTGCAGAATCTCTGTAGTTGGCAGTTGTGAGGGGAGGCAAATAGATCTATGTCTGGGCATCCCCATTTCCTTGTTATCATGCTGAAGATTTGTGGATCTAGTTTCCACTCGTGAGGGTCCATGAGGTTTCTACTTAGTTCGTCTGCCAGAGTATTTGTCATTCCTGGCAGGAATTGTGCTTGCAGGTGTACTTGGCAAGTCAATGCTGTGTTCCACAAAGTCATGGCTTGTCTGCAGAGGGGGTAAGAATGCGTGCCTCCTCGCTTGTTTATGTACCACATGACTGTAGTAATGTCCGTTTTTATCATCAGCTGTGATGGATGAAGTAGATCCTTGAAGGTTGTCAAGGCATTCTGTACAGCTAGCATCTCTTTTTGATTGACATGAAGATGCATTTGGTTTGCGGGCCATGTGCCCTGAATACATTTTCCTGCCATGTGGGTACCCCAGGCATAATCTGATGCATCTGTTGTTAGTGTCTGCCTGGCTGTGGCTAAAGTGAATGGCTGTCCCTTGTGGGGACAGGCCTGTGCCCACCATCGAAACTCCTGTTGTAGGCAGGGAATGAGGGTAATGAGAAGTTATGTACCCACCATAATGTTCCATGTTAGTTGTCTTCTTCTCGCCTTCTTTCTTGCTGGATGGGTTCGGAGCCGATCCTCGGCTCCGACTCGGCCAATACTAAAGCTCAAGAGCTATTTCCACCGGCTCGAGGCTCCCCTATATCCCACAATGCTAGGCGGTAAATACCCAGATCTCATTTGATAGCTAAAAGAATAGCAGTGCTGGTCTCCTAGAGACAGAGAAAAGGGAAATCCACCTCTATAGAAAGACTACCTGTAGAACTATCAAACAGGGGCAATAGAGGTGGTTGACGCTGTGGAAGATAAAAGATCTCAAGGATCCTCTCGGTCTGTCCAGGCTAGGGGGATGGAGGGTGGGACGCAAGAAAGAAGGCGAGAAGAAGACAACTAACATGGAACGTTATGGTAGGTACATAACTTCTCAATGTTAAGTTGTCAATCTCGCCTTCTTTCTTGCTGGATGGGACCGCGTCCCTAGCACCCTTATCCTGGGTTGCTCATCGGAACAGACTCTTGAGTACGGTGGAACCAAAGTTAGCCCGGTTTCTGGAGGCCATATCCAATTTATAATGTGAGATAAAAGTATGAGGAGAAGCCCATGTAGCTGCTTGACAGATGGAATCTATGGGCAGTCCGTCTTGAAATGCTACAGACGTAGCTAACGCTCTGGTTGAATGAGCTCTAGGTCGTGATGGTAGCTTTTGGTGTCTGAGATCATAAATGAAGGAAATTAGAGAGGCCAGCCATCTCGAAAGGGACACTTTGGAAACTGGAAGGCCCATCTTGCCTTCCGCATAGAATAGGAAGAGCTGGTTAGACTCCCTAAACTGTTTAGTCCTATCCAAATAATAGCGAAGCTGGCGATGAACATCTAGGAAATGTAACTTTTGTTCTGCCTTGTTGGAATAATTAGGGAAGAAAACTGGAAGGTCGATTGTCTGATTCAGATTCGCCTCAGAAGAAACCTTTGGTAAAAAGGAAGGGTTGGTCCGAAGGGACACCCTGTCTTTGTGGAAAACTAAGTATGGAGGACGACTGCAAAGAGCATGAAGTTCAGATACCGTCTAGCTGATGTTATGGCTACTAGAAAAGGGTTTTCCATGAAAGCAATTTCAGAGAGCAGGAAGCGGCGGTTCAAGGGGAGAATCAAGGAGGCTAGAACCAAATTTAAGTCCCACTGAGGTGGGGGGTCTCTAATTGGGGGCTTGAGCAAAAAGATACCTTTTAGAAAGGCTTTGCAAAGTTTATGGGACATGATGCTGGAGTCTGAAAAACCTACATGGAAATTAGATATAGCCGCCAATTGTACTCTAATAGTAGACGAAGAAGAACCGGAGTGAAAAAGTTCTGCTAGGAAGTCTAGTATAGACTGGATAGGTGCAGTGAAAGGGTCTATGTTATTAGTTGTTGCCCAGAAGGAAAAACATTTCCCCTTGCTATTGTAAATCCTTCTTGTAGAAGACTTGTGGGAAGCTATAAGTATGTTACGGACCGAATGGGAAATTAAAGGAAGCCTGGCTAGGGTAGGAAGCGGAGCAACCAAGCTGTGAGGTTGAGAGATGGGAGTGAGTGGTGCAGCTGACCCGATTGATGGGTCAAAAGATCTGGCACTGGATCCAGATGCCAAGGCTGCTCCAACAGAAACTGGTGAAGAAACGGAAACCATATCTGACGAGGCCAGTAAGGGGCAATGAGGATCATGTCGACTCTTAATGCTGTAGCTTTCTGAATTACTTGAGAGATCAGTGGAAAAGGGGGAAAGGCATACAGAAGTCCCCAGGGCCAATCGTGGACTAGAGCGTCCCTGGCAAGTTGACCTGGTAGGGGAAAGAGGGTGAAGAAATAGTGACACTTGTTGTTTTGGGGTGTAGCAAAAATATCGCAGCAAGGTCGGCCCCATTTCTGAAAAATTCCTTCCAGCACTGACTGTTTGAGAGACCACTCGTGTGGTATGAGTATGGCCCTGCTCAACTTGTCCGCTATCACGTTGGACTTCCCGGGGATGTGCGTTGCTATCAGAAACCGCTGAGATGAGATCGCCCACTGCCAAAGTCTGAGTGCCTCTCGACATAAGGGATAAGACTTGGTTCCGCCCTGTTTGTTGATGTACCATACTACAGACATATTTGTCTGTCTGAATTGCAATATTCCCGGTGGGAAGAGAGTGCTGAAGGGCTTGCAACGCTAAAAGTACTGCTCTCATCTCCAGGACATTTATGTGCAGATGGCTTTCGAAAGGTTGCCATGTGCCCTGGACCGTCCTGCCCTGACAATGCCCCCCCCCCACCCGATCAGGGAGGCGGCCGTTATCACCGTGGCAACCGGAGTGGGGGGGGCGAATGATCTGCCCTGAAGAACTTGAGGGGAGGTCATCCACCAAGTTAGATGCTTCTTGCATGATTGGGTCAGCAGAATACTGTGAGACATTGAGAGCTGTTGGAAGGACCACTGGGAAAACAGCATCCACTGGAGGATCCGCATGTGAAAGCGTGCTAGAGGCAGAAGTGTAATGGCAGCTGCCATGAGACCTAAAACCTTCAAGACAAACCTGGCTTTGATCCTGTCGCATTGAAGAAGAATGTGAACATGTTTGCGGATATCTGATACTCTTTGCTCTGTTAGTTTCACAGAAAGATGAATTGTGTCTAAGGTGGCGCCTATAAAGGTAATAGCCTGACAAGGCAACAAGGCAGATTTTTCAAAATTTATGGAAATGCCTAGAGCTTGACAAGTATGAATGGTGTAGTCTCTGGATACGAGAAGTTGACGCCTGGTGGTAGCAGTAAGGAGCCAGTCGTCCAAATATGAAAACACCTGGAATCCTTGTCGTCTCAGATGAGCCGTGACCACTGCCATGCATTTGGTGAACACTCGGGGGGGCTGTAGTGAGACCAAAGGGCAGGGCTCTGAACTGATAGTGACTGGCTCCCAGCCGGAAGCGAAGGAACCTTCTGGAGCATCTGTGCATCTTGATATGATAGTACGCATCCTGAAGGTCTATTGAGCACATCCAATTTTCCTGACCCAAGAAGGGTAGAATGGACTGAAGCGTGACCATCCAAAATTTTGTTTTGTTTACAGACTTGTTTAGTCTGCTGAGATCCAATATTGGTCTTCAGTCCCCTGTCTTTTTTGGAACCAAAAAGAATTTGGAGTAGATTCCGGATCCTTGCTGGTCTGCCGGGACTGGCTGGATAGCTCTTTTTGACAGCAGCTTTGATATTTCTAGCGCTGCTTGTTCCCTTAGACCGGCTGGAACGTCTGGAAGGGGCCCTTTTGGTTGGGATGGGATGTGGACAAAGGGAATTTTGTAACCCTCTGATATAATCGACTGTACCCATTTGTCTTGAGTGAGGGAAAGCCAGGCTTCTGGATACAGTGATAATCTCCCCCCGACTGCCTCCAAAGGTGGACAGTCTGGCAGCTTCTCAGGGATGCTGAAAAGGTTTGTCAGAGAGAGTCTCTCTGCTACCTTGATTCTGCGGACCCCCCCTGCCCCTAGGGCGGCGTCTATTGTTGCTCCCCCCTCTGCCTCTAGAGGGGAACTGACTGCGTGCATCAGGCGAGACTCCCTGTGATTTGCGGAACCACATTTTCCCCCCCTTCTGACCCTTTTGATACGGTCTGGAAGGGGTAGAAAACCGGACTCCCACGGCAGAGAGAGTCTTGCCATCCTGTTCGCACCTAGTCAACGTGTCCTTCACCTGAGGTCCAAACAACGTTGTACCATCAAAAGGGGAATTGGTGAAGGACGCCTTGAAAGGGTCCGCAAAGTTACAAAGCCGCATCCAGGCGTGACGTCGTAAAGCTACACCTGTGCCGGCGGCCCTACTCGCCCCATCGGCCGCATAAGAAAGAAGCCGCATGGAGGAGTTGACGACTGAATTCAGGGTTGCCAGCTGGGAGTTCATTTTGTCTCAAAACCCCTCAGTTGTTGGATCCTGCAAAGCATCACCCATTTCCTTGATGATAGCTCTCTGAAGACGGGTGAAGTGACACAAGTAGTTCAGCGTACGCATAGCAAAGGTCGCTGAGGAGAACATCCGCTTACCGTACCTATCCATAGTCCTAGATTCCTTATTAGGAGGATGGATAGGTACCGAAAGATCAGCTAATTCCTTCTTAGTGGCTGCGGCCACCACCATAGCATCAACAGAGACTCCCTTGGATAAGAATTCTTTGTCCATAGGAGCTGTAATAAACTTGGACGGCCTTCGTGGGGTAGGTTCCACCGTATCAGGGGCTGTCCACGCCTTCCTTGCCACCACTTCCATGAGGGGGTCAAAGGGAGTAGATACCCAGGAGGTGGAAGGGCGAGAGCCAAAAGCCTCAAGGTAGACCGACTCGGCCTCTGAAGGGTTAAGGGTGGACCAGTTCCCCCTCGGTTTAAGGATCTCAAGGATGTCTGAAAAGGACACATCCTCAGAGGAGGACCGTGGGGAACCTTCAGACTCATCCAAGTCGGTATCCGAGGTGATAGACTCGGGGGAGTCAATATGCTTCCTCTTGCATTGTTTCTTCCGAGGGGGTTCCCCTGAAGGATCAGGAGAAGCCTCGGAAGAGGAGGATATTCCCAGTGGGGAAACTTGAGACGTTGGCTCTCTACGGTCTGGGACGAGAGGGTGGGTAGAGACCATTGCAGGCACTGTAGAGGGAGGAGATGAGGGAGCCGACCGTGGAGCAGACACCGGGTCTAGCATGCTCCGCATGACCTCGAAGGCACCCCGATCAGGCGGGGCCGAAGATCCCCGCGCCGAAGAGACGTGGACTCCTCCCAGCACCGAAAGGGACAGCTCAGATGCCGATGTCGGGGCCGAGCTCACCAGCGCCGAAGCTCCGAGAGGGAGAACGGGCTCGGACAAGGGTCCGATGCCACTCGCCCCCTCGGAGCCGACGAGGGAAGCCCGGCACCCAGATCCCTCCAAGGAGGAGATCGGAGCCGACGACAGAGCCGAAAGTGGAAGTATCGGCTCCGACGCACCGACAGTCATGGCTCCGAGAAGCTCCGGCTCCGAACTCATGGGAATCGGAGGAGGAACTGAGGAAGGGATGGGTATAACCACTGACCGTTGGGTAGGGCTATGCAGTATTTGGGCTAGTGCCTGGGACTTGAGAAGTCTGCTCACCACCCTCTCTAAATCATGGTAGGACAGTCTGGAGGACTGAGAGGAGTGGGACCTATGGCTCCTCTCTGATAATAGCGGAGATCCCGGGGCCGAGTGGATAGAGCCAATGGATGGGGATCTAGACCTCTTTCTAGTAGATGGCTCCGACAAAACTATCGGAGCCGTCTGAGTCTCGGACCTCTCGGCTCCAGCCGGAGCCGAGGTAACCATTTTGGTCTTAGAAACATCGGCTCCAGACGGAGTCGATGTCGAAGAAGCCTTAGAGCCACCAGCGGACGGCTCCGAAGCTGGAGCCGAAGGCTTGGAAGGTTTTCCTGACAAGGTCTGGGTCAGGGAGCCTTCAGGCTTTAATAAGCCTCGCAGTATCAATTTATTTTTGCGTTCCTGCAGGACTCTGACTGAAAGCGTGGCAGACAGAACAAGAGTCCTGCAGGTGCAAAGGTCCCAGGCAATATACACAAGAAGTGTGACCGTCTGTCAGAGACATTTTCTGACAGCACGAGTCACACTTCTTAAAGCCTGAGACCTTAGAGTCTTAAGACATCTCAAAGAAAAACTGTGAAACACAGACACACCTGTTAAGAAAGGGGAAAAATAATCCAACCACTCCCACAATAAGTATGACTAAGGGGAAGGGAGGAGGGCCCGAAGGCCTAAGAAAATTAACAGGGGATAAACGGGAAAAACAATTAGGGGAACCCGAAGGAAACTAGGGATAGTTAACTAATAAACTATTAAGAAAACTATTCTAAGAAAAAAATAAGGGGTTTTGAAGTTTTACAACTATAAAAAGTTACTAACTTGCAGAGCCGGTAGAAACAAGCACCTCGTAGCTAAAGCGGCAAACGAGATCTGGGTATTTACTGCCTAGCATTGTGGGATATAGGGGAGCCTCGAGCCGGTGGAAATAGCTCTCGAGCTTTAGTATTGGCCGAGTCGGAGCCGAGGATCGGCTCCGAACCCATCCAGCAAGAATGAAGGCGAGATTGACAACTTAACATTTAATGTTTCCAGACTGTGACAATGTTGAGTCCAAATACTTTTTAGATACCACTGTAGTTTCCTCATATGCAGTCTTGCATATGGAATTAGCAGAATGCAGGATGACAAAGCCCAAAGCCTGCAGAATTTTTCTTGCAGATAACTGGGTCTTTGTTGCCATAATTTCGAAGTAAGAAGTTAGTTGCCTTTGTTTGTCTGGCGTGAGATAAGCAATCTGGGCAGTTGTATTTAAGCTTGCACCCAGGAATATTATCTCTTGAGAGGGTATCAGTTTTGATTTCTTTTCGTTCACTGTGTACCCTAGGCAAATTAATAATCTTTTTACAAATGCCAGATGCTTCAGTAGAATGTCCTTGTTCTCTGCTTGAATAAGGCAGTCGTCCAAGTAAGGATATATTTGTATTCCTCTTTGTCTGCAAAATGCAAGTACTGGTGCCAGGCATTTTGTGAAGACTCTGGGCGTAGTAAATAAGCCAAAGGGCAGTGAAGAGAATTGGTAGTGCACTGAGCCAGTTATGAATCTGAGGTATCTTCTGCACGATTGTCTGATTGGGACATACAGGTATGCTTCTTTGAGGTCCAAAGTTACAAGCCAAGCCTTCTTGCCCAGCATGGTCAGAAGCTGCTGCAGAGTCAACATTTTGAATTTTGGAACGTCCAGAAAAGTATTTAGAATAGATAGGTCCAGTATTGGTCTCCAGGCTTTGTCCTTTCTGGGTACCAAGAAAAGTCTTGAGTAAAATCCTTTTCCCTGCTCTTGCTGTGGTACTCGCTGAATAGCCCTTATGTCCATGAGGGATGAAACTTGTTTTTGCGCCTCTGCCCATTGATTGTGTGGCAGGTCTGGCATACCTTTTGTCTTTGGAAGGGTGTGAAAGTGGAACCTGTAGCCCTGAGACACTATATTCAAGACCAGTTTGTCCTGGGTGATCATGTGCCAATTTTGTGAAAAAAGTGCTAGTTTTCCCCCTAAGGGTGCTGCCAAAAGATAAGTGCTTGGCATTGGCAGAGGAAAGTCATTGGGACTGTTTCCTGTATGGCTGTGATTCGTCTTCTCCGCTTTTGGAGGTAGAAGCACCCCATTGTTTAGGCATGTATGAGCCTTGGGGCTGGGATCTGCCTCTAGGGCGTCCTTATCTGCCTCTTTGTGGTCGGTCTGACACTGGAAAGAACAATACTTAGAAGGCCAGTTCCTGCTAAATCTGGGTGGCTGTACCTGTAGGAAATCCTTAACAGTCTGCATAAATTTTGCTTTATCCTCCATTTTCTTCAACACCTCTTCTGCCTTAACACCAAACAAAGTATCATGTTGTAATGGAGCATCCAATAATTTTGCTTGAACATGATCAGACAGATTCTGTTCCTTTAACCAAGCATGCCTTCTAATGACAGAACCCGTAACAGCGGCCCTGCAAAAGTCCTCCAGTGAATCAAAACCACATTGCAAAGTATGCTTTCCCACTTGTTCAGCTGCATGCAATAAATCCTGCATTTCCTTGTTATCAGAACATTCAGAATTTGCCAACATTTTCTGTTTTAACAGTGACATTAAGTATTTCTGATATTTAAGCATATGAAACTGACAATTTAAAGCCCTTACAGCCAAGGTAGCAGAAGTGTAAACCTCCCCCCCATCTGTCCAGTGCCCTAGAATCCCTGCCAGAGGGAACAGGGTTTTTTGCAGTGGAAGCCTTGACCCCCTTGGGACCCTGAGATATAGTTCCTGGGTCAGCAGCAGGGTTTTTATATAGAAATTTATGAGAGTCTGGAACCCTGTATTATCTCTGTCTGGCTTAACAGGTGCAGGGGGTAAAGAGTCAGGCGACAGGCCGGACTCTGAGAATACATCATCTACAATGTCTAGAACAGGTGGAATAGCAAGAGGCCTGTGCTGAGGTAGCAAAAGAAGGTATCTGAGCCTTTTCTTAGATTCTGAATAATCTTGGCTCTCCCAGTGGAAATGCTCCCTCATGGTATGCAGGGTTTCCCCAAAAGAGTAATCCTCAGGAGGAGAGGCTGAAGGAATACATTCTTCAGCATCAGAATCCTCATAGAGAGGAAGAGTATCCCTGTTCAGAAGAGGAGTCAGAGGAAATGGAAACCTGATCAGAAGAGTCATATTCTGTCTCTTGCCTGATCAAAGTAAATTAGGTCTTCGGCCATTTTAAGCATCTGTTTTTTAGGCATGGAGGCCTCTCCAGGGGAATGTTGTACTTGTTTCTTTGTCCTTAGAGGTGCTTTAGTCTTTGCCTTTGAAGCTAAAGTAGTTTTCACATATAACTGTGTAGGCCTGAAAACACCCTCAGAAGCCGATGCCTGCTCAGCGGCTCCAGACCCATCTGAGGGAATAGTTTCCGAGAGTCCAACACCTTGAGTATCCCAGAGGCCTAGTCGGCTCCACGTGGGAGTCAGAAGCGGCCTGTGGCTCTGAGGTAGTGGGCATCAGGGGCTGCGAAAGCACCTCACTGAGAACCGGCGACTGGCCTAGCGGAAACCTTGTCGTCGGTTTTGTACCTCGGATGCCTGTCCTTTTCCTTGTGCTTTTTATAAACTCCGGTCATCAGCTGTTCTGATGGCATTATGTAATTAAATCTTCGGCCAAAGTAATGAAAGGCAAAATCAGACAGACGCTTAATAGTGCGTTGGTTAAATCTAGCACAAAACCGACAGCTAGCAACATCGTGGTCAGGGCCTAGGCAAGGAATACAGTAGGAATGAAAATCCTTATGAGATATTTGCTTCCCACAAGAAATACAACTGTTAACGTTTTCTGACATCGGTCTAGAGCAAGAAAAAAAAAAAAAGTGTCCCCAACAGGATACTTAGCTTTAATGGAGACTTCGGATCTGAAATTCGATTTTTAAAATCTCTGGAGTCGGCCGACCGGCACTTGTGAACTGCTTTGGCTTCGGGCACCACGCGGCAAGAAAGACTGAAGAAAATGCCGTCGGCTGCATCTTTTATACCCCTGGTGCACTGACGTCAGGGAAGAGGCGACAGCAACAGACGCTGGACCAGTACTTTGGAATTCAGGCCGACTGTGGGTAGCCTGCCAGCAGGATAACCCAAGTGTAATGACTGCAACAGTGAAACACGATGAACATCAGTCTCTTTGTCCATCATCTCTTTAGTCTCAAATGTTACCTCACAGGAGTTTCCTTTCCTAAATAAATCAATGACCTAATGTTGTTGTTCTTGCGGCTTTTCCTGGTAAGGGGTCACCACAGTGGAACTCCGGTCCGCTAATGATTGGCAGTAGATTTTTATGAAATGCTGAGGTGCCAGCTCGACGTCCAACCTTCAACGAAGGCATGCCCATTTACGCACGCATGTCTTTCGAACGCTACCCAATCAATGACCTAATGTCTTTTGGTATAATGGCAGCACTAAATTGTCCCAAATAAAATATCAAGCTCCTTTTTTCTTACCTTAACAGTGAAGCTTAACATTCACAGTACTTTTCGATATTCCCACTGTCTCAGCATAAAAGTTTCTCTGAACGTGTTCCATATTCAGAGATTGCTTTCTTTTCATCCTGCTCCTTATCAGCACTGAAAACCTTTACCACCACAACTCAGAGTCTTCTCCCAGATAACCTCTCTCAACTAATGTAACCAAATTACTTCAGGAAGCCCGCCAGTCACTACCTTGGTCACAATAACTGCATCAATTACACTAGATTTAAAGCCAGCTAAATGGTATTTGTAATTTCCAACTAGCTCTCTCTCCTTGTTTTTGTCATATTGATTAGAATTTCTCGACTCACACTCCTCATCGGCAACAAACTCCTCTATAATTAATACTGCTTATCCTGACCGCCCAGACAACAGGAACGGATGCTGAAGTGCAACTGTAGAATTAACCTAGTCATGAAAAGGGCAATGAACTTCCCCTATGCCCTAGACAAACTTCCCCTACAATCGTCTCCTCTGAAAAAAAGAGCCACAGACTTAGTGGGACTAAATCAGTTAAGAGATAAACAAATACAGGATGTTGAGGAGTTCAATGTATGTGGAACAATATTTATCCAGAGTAAGTAGAACAATTAAGCATAATTGCACTTTTATAACTTACAATCAGTATAACTTGGCAAAGAAAAGGCATGAAGCACTACTTACTGCTCACAAAACAACCTTCACTTGAGCACTTACCATTTTCAAGGGAAGTTACTATATGATAAATTCCTTTTCCCCAATGGTCAGAGGTCTTTTTTGCTATTTCCCTTCTCCCTTTCTGCATCATCCTCTTCTGCCATACCAATCATCGAGTCTCCCCTAACGGTCTTAAGTCCAGTCATTTCCCAGAGGCTGGAAAAGCCCCAACCTGAAGGAATCTTTCCAATCCCATAAGGTGACAGCCACCTAGAAGAATCATCCTGGTAGGCATCAGGGATTTCTGCATCCTTATTGGCATCCCAACTGAGGAAATTAAGTGCCACAATTCCCCTCCCTCAGTGTTGACATGTGCCTACCAAACTGCCTATCCACTGCAACCTCCACTCCTGCACACATGCAAGTACTACCATCACTACCTTGGATTTGGCACCCACCCTCACTGGCCTCCCACTCTCTGCCCTCCACCGAAATACACATTTTTCTGAAGCTATGGACATAAACAAGGCCACTAACCTTCCCCTATCAGGACGGGGATGGTCATTAACCCATACCTGCTATGTCAAGCGCCTGAGACACTAACCTTCCCCTCCCAGGACGGGGATGTCCATTAACCCATACTTGCTACGTCAAGCTCCTGAGACACTGAAGTAGCTGTGGTCACCAGGGCTGTAGTTAGAGCTTTATGCCCTCTATGCCACTGAAGCAGGTTTAGTGTGTACAGACTTTCAAGTTAACAGGGTGCAGCAGCCAAAGCCCCCTAAGTGGGAAAGACATACCGCTCATATGGATATACAGCTAGAAAAAAAATTGAGCCGTAATGATAAGCTGGCAAAATTGAAAATCTTGACAGTCAAATTTATGACATAGAATTCTTAGTATACAAGATAAACAAGAAATAATATTTTGGGGAGATGTCAGAGAACAGCTACAGACATCTAGCAGTCTGGACAAAGAAAGTAAAGTATACCGCTCACGTCTCATGCATCCGGCTTTTAACAGCTAATTTCATTTCTAGATATACTTCTGATGTTAAAGCTGCAAGCAGTTTGGTGTTTTAGTTTTACTGTTGACACTTTTCTACACCAGAAAAGCTTTTAAGGTAATCAAAAGCACCATTCTACTTCAGAGAACACTTACTTTTAGAGATCACTGAACATTATATGTTCACTAACCTCTCATTTTCTACATGAGGTGCCCTGCTTCTGAAACATAACTTGTGATACAAAACTCCAATGTTGTTCTACTCAGCATGGAAAACTGCAGCTTAGATACTAATGTAGGCAGTGAGACATTGTGAGTTCACACCCATTTTTTTCAAGGCTATGTCCTTCTCAACAAAATTAGTTAAAAGAAGAACAATTTTTCCATAAAACGATGTAAAATTTGACACTGCATGTGGTATTGAGATTACTCCCATCTCTAAGAGTTTGTTACATTCAATACTATTGCACTTTTGTTATCAAATGTAAGTTCTGAGTACATAGGATCTTTTTATGCCCAGTAGGTTTACAACTGTACTTCTGGTAAAGAAGACTAAAAGAAGAAGAGAGTTTCCTTTTCCTCTAAGGATGACCGACTACAGAGGTAATGATCTTACAGCTATGCCTAACATGCTAGAACGGGTATAACAAAGTGCCAATACAAGTGTTTTAATGGGTCTACTACTAATGCCTGAAACGACGATTCCCCGACGGAAAACTCACCGACGCCAGATGACCGACAGGTAAGTGTACCGACAGGGTGATTTGCCGACAGCGGAAAGACCGACAAGGGAATGTGCGATCGCGACGCGGTAAGTGTGCGATGGTGACGGAGTTAGGAGCGGTCAGGTAAGTGCTCGAGATTGTGGGATGTCGGGTTAGGCTGTGGGAAAGGTGAGTGTGTGTTCGTGTCGGAGGTATGGTTCGGGTAAGGTAAGTGTGTGCTAGTGAGGGACTGTAGTTTAGGGACGGGTTAAGTGAGTTAGGGTTAGGGTGCAGGTAGGTGAAGTGTGCGATAGTGTCGGACCTTAGGGTTAGGGTTTGGGTCAGGGCTAGTGTGTATGCTATGTAGTGTCGCATGTTGTTTACGTTCCGTGTGTCGGTGTAATGGTGTTCGGTGTAATGGTGTTCGGTGTTATGCGTTGTCGGGTTTGTGTGATGTCGGTCATCTGGCGTCGGGGAGTTTTCCGTCAGGGAATCGTCGTGTCGGTAATTAGTAGTAGACCCGTTTTAATAGGCATTAGTCATTAACCACCAGTTCAGCAACAAAGACTGCAAGGATCACACATTTTCCCAAGTTATCCTTACTCCCTAAAAGTCAGGTTTCAGAAGCATTTTTCATTCTACAGAAAGGCATTCAAGCAAAGCTGCCAATATAACTTGAAACAAGAGCAGCAGCTTTCAAGCAAAACAGCAGGGCAATCCAAAGATAAGTTATTTTACTGCAGTCTTCTCTGTAAGATGCACTGGGCAAAACACCAGTAACTCGCTACATTGACTAAAATGCAAGTGGCAACAAACCTGCATGCTTCAAAAGTTACACAATGGCAGTTCAGTCAAGGCTGTAAGTAGGAGTGAAGTCATCTACAACAGCAGTTCACCAAGTTATATGCTGCACACAAGCAAATCCATCTATCCACAACCCCCTTTTCTCCCGTAACACACGCACAAAAGCAAATCAAATGACAAAAGCTTTAGTGCTGTATTTTTACAGCTTATCTGCAAATTCCATTTTACAGCTTCTATACAAAGTCCAGACTACAAAAAATGAAAGCAACTCTCTAAAATGGAAAATGGCCTTCTGAATTACATTCTCTTAACTCATCTGCACTACTCATATTCCACAATCATCCAATGGAACCTGAACCTGTTGAAATACCAGACACTTTTTTAAACATTCTCCCATACCACAAGAACTAGAATTGGACCAGTGGCCAGCCATTCGAAAACACGCACATACCTACATACAGCTTTAACAAAATATCTATAAACATTTTGTTCCAACACTCCACTACTCCTTAGTCTAGGGGGTCTCGCAACTCAAAGGGCTGCAAGGCAATTTAATTATTATGACATTACTGCAAGCTGAATGTTATTTCAGCGGTCACCAATTCAAAGTAATGCCATTCTGATGGACAGCCCCCCCCCCCACAGAAAGAGCAAGACCCCAGAGGATAGGTATCAGTTGGGGTGCCACCCCCAAACAACCGATGAAGAGCCCATGCAAACTTTGAGAAATGCCTTTTCAGCAAAGATCCAGCTCGTGTGAAATTTGATGAGCCGGTTCTCAACACCTGTCCTATATCCCCAAATTTTTGTTTTCTTAACGGTTGTTAAGTATGACAGAGAAAGGCCCTTCGGTAAAAGAAAGCATATAGACTTTGTCCATAAAACCTGGAACTACAGTTATTTCAGTGTCACTGCAAACAAAATATACACTTCAAAAACCCACGAAACCACCCTTTTAACTTATTTGCAAACTAGTCCAATCTGCCACTTGTCCAGCTTAAAATAGGACATTTTAATAAGTCATCTGCAAAAGTACTACAAGTTCAACTACGTCACCCTTCCCATAAAGCCAATGATAATCCTTAAAACAAAAATAAATAAAATAAAGAATACACAGAAAAAAGTGACGTGATCTGTCTGAAGATGGCAAAGACCAACAGTGTGTGTGTGTGTGTGTGTGTGTGTGTGGGGGGGGGGCATACCCACCTAAAGCAGGAAATGCAGCTAACAGACAGATTTGCATACAAGCTACAGGTAGTGTACTCAAAGCTATAAAGATAAGCATCTGTTCATACGGTTTCTACTGTAAGCTGAACCTTTTAGTCCAGAAAAGCTTTGTGGATCACAATAAGAGTACCAGTAGAAAACACAGAGCTGTATGCCAGAGAATTCAAACCTCTTGTCTTACTCTGCAAGTAGCTGTCATTTTAGTTTCACTGTGAGAGACATGGCTGAAAATTTCACCTTTTGACCAATGAATTCCTTTCCATTGTTACTATACAATTGCAGGCACACACTCGTGCACAACTACCCACAAGTGAATAAACATACATCAGATGCTTTATATATGGTCACAATACCTCCCTGACAGGAGACGCTATCATCAGCAATTATGTTAAGCTACTACACATTAAGATCCAACTTCTTCAAATTTCACGGTGACAAGTCCTGTTGCATCCTGTAGCCAATGACACCCCCATGTTTTACTTCTGATTCACAACCGTTCACAGTGTTTTCTACAACATATACAGATTAGGGATCTGCACTAAGCAAAACACCAACTTCGGACTTTCATCATGACGCACACCCAAACTACCTGTATTTTTACGTCTCTATGGATTATCATGCACACTGTGACCAACGATCTCACTTTCAGTGAACTGTCACGACTTCATTAGAAACCCAATGTTTTGCTTCTCTTTTTAATAGTTTTATTAAATTCTTAAACTACAAAGACATCAGTATACATAAAGAAAAATCAGAATGTATATAAAATGAAAATGTTTGCTTTCATTTTAACAATCTATTCCAACAATACATAAATTGCTTAATTTCTGCTTTGCCTTAAACCTCACTCATAAGCATTACTCTATATGTACTGTTCCTATAAATTATACTTCCCTTTTCTAAAGACCCCCATCTCTAGTATAGTTACCTCCTTTACAATATTAAATACTTTAAAATACAACTGGTAAAGAT
This sequence comes from Protopterus annectens, assembly GCF_019279795.1. Taxonomy (NCBI): domain Eukaryota; kingdom Metazoa; phylum Chordata; order Ceratodontiformes; family Protopteridae; genus Protopterus; species Protopterus annectens. Next base: position 875,761,334 of record NC_056750.1, on the reverse strand, counting down.
TTTGTTTTCCATTTTCTAGCATTACGGTTAGAAAGGCTTTACCATATCTGGTCAATTCAACTTATACTCCTGCTCCAAACAACCATTTCCTTAGTTACAACCATTTGCTCTCCCAACATTTCTGATGATCTGATAAAGTGCTCTGTACTGTCAACTCATTACATTAAAAAAAAAAAAAATGCTCCAACTACCTTTCTCCCATCTCACCATTTGCTATCAACCAAAGAAAAAATTCTCTTTGAAATCTGCTTGGGGTACAAAAACACCTATGCAAACACAAGTAACAATTCTAAACATTCTGGACTTGGATGCATACCTGGGAGTCATACAAATGTCCTCCCCATTGTTCTTTTACATATTTCCTGCCCATTCTCTCTTGCACTTTCTCTCTTCCCAACTTTTTTAACTTCCACCTCTGACAGAATCTTATATAGTTATCATGTAATATGTTACATGCCCTACTTCTCCCTCTCTAACAGCAACTTCTGTTCTGAACTCAAAACCCTACCAGAGCTGGCCTCTCACTTAGCACTACCATACCTATTTCTCTGTTCATACTCTCAATCAAACCCTAACAGGAAAAATAGTCTCTAACTTACAGTTCAAATTTCTGCTTGCCTCATCTCGTTCTATTATGTTTCCCCTCAATACCTTGGTTTATCTTCTAATTTTCTCTCGTAAATTCCAACCCTCTCTTACCTAATTTCTACATTCCTACTTGTAGTCATTCCTTTTGGTAAAATCAAATTTCCAATTCCTGTTTTAGCAACTACTTTCTCCTACTTTTCTGTATGACTACGGTTGTGGCTGCCCTTGGGGGTCACTCTAGGGGCTGGCTGTGACTCAGACAAGAGAAGGAGAGAGGACTGCTGTTATTCTCCTCAAAGGCCTGCATCCAAAATCCCACTCTCTACCCTTACTTCTTAAACTTCCCATTTCATTACCACCACTTTCCACACTGACTTCTGCATAACACAAGACTGTTACGGGAGCCTTAACTGTGCAGCTTTAAAGTAGCTCTTCAAATCAGGTCATCCTAAATCACGTTGTTCTATACAATCCCCTCATCCTACTTAACATGTGCCTTCTTCCCCATCCAAATAAATTTCAATTCTTTATTATAGTCCATAATTCCTCCCCTGGTTGATAAAATTATGTCCGATCTCCATGAAAAACTAAAACGGATTAGAAATGTTTTCAATCCCAACATATTATTATCCATAATCAATACATTGCAGTGTCATTTAGACTCTTCTCACATATCCTAAGCATAACAGAATTCTTTATTAATTCATACACCTAAATACACCCTATCATGTCCCCTTAAATGCAGTATTGCTGAACCAAATTCATGTGTAGGTACACAGTTAACCATGAAAGCCTTTGTGTTATTTTCATTTATTTTACACCCCAAAAAATGAAGCAGCCTCAGAATGTTCAAGAATAAAGCACAATTTTCTGGATTTATTTAGTGAAAATCATCATCTGTGAATTAAACTATTTTGTTAATGTTCTGACTCCTACTTGATCATTGTTCTATTAATATTGTTCAATAGTGCCTTCTCTCTGCAAAACCACAATGATCCATATCCATCAATTTTGGCAACACTTTAGGCATTCCCTTAGCTAATATAGATAACACCTTCTGATATGCTTATGTTCACCCTCTTAAAATACTGTAAAACATAACCTTCCACATCTTTATCACTTCCCTCCCAACTTCAATCTTTCTACATGAATAACTTCTGTTTCTGGAGACTTCCTTCGTCATGGATTGTTCATCACCATTTTCATAGGTAGGTACTAGGCTATTGGCCCTGGGACCTATACAAGCCCAGCCAAAAAGGTACCCTGGCTTTTGCCACCCAAGAAAATTATTTTCCTGTGCCACTGTCGAGCAGAGCCACAGAGGTGATCCCTGGGGTGAATTTCCTATTTTCCATCCAATCATCAAGATTTTTCTTGAACAGTGCTAATGACGAGCTTTGTTTGATATAGATGGGTAGTTTATTCCAGAGTATGGGAAGTCTCTGAGACAGGAATCTATCCCTCCGGCATGTTCTGTTTATTGTGGTGACACGGTTTAGGTCCCTAGAGCGTGTAGCTCGGAGGGATTGGGATTTCTTTAAGTGGAGCATGTCCAACAGCTCTGGGTTTGACATAGCTTTGTATGTTAGGCAGATATCGCCTCTGAGTAGGCGATATGCGACGGAGTAAAGCTGGAGTTTTTTTGAGACAGTCTGCGTAGGGCATCTGTTTGAGGCCGGTAATCCTCTTTGTGAGGCATTTTTGCGGCCTTTCCAGTTGTTGTAGATGTCTTGTGAGGTACATACCAAAAGGGGAGATGTACTCTATAATGGGTCTAATGAGTGATGAGTAGAAGGAAACATCCTATCTTAACCATTAGCTGCTGAGCCTCATCTACTTCTAACCTTGGTATAATTAAGTCTTTAAATATTTCCATTTGCAGCTTTTCTAAGGTTTCATTCTCTACTGCTTTAAATCGTTTGTGGTATCCAGAATTCCTCTACAGGACATCTGATTATTTCGCAACAACCCTTTCTACTGCTAACATTGTTTTGCTAAAGTTTCCCTACTCTGAAGTTAACAGTTATTTAACAGCAAATTTTCTAAACTCATGCATATTACCCAGATATTCATCTTGCCCTTTAACATTCTGCATTTGTTCCTCCTTTTCGTAGTCTTCTGTGAGATTTTCCCATTCTGCAGCACCTTAACTTCTTTTAACACTTCTACATAATTCATATTACTTTTCATGCCTCTCTATTTCTACTGTGCTTTTAAACTACATTTTACCCCACTCACTAGCTATCCCTTCTGATAGTCAAACACATTGTGTATACATTTTAGTTATGTAATGCACTGGATTTAATAAACATACAAAATCTGTATTCAAGTATGGGAAACAAAACAAATAAACTATCGTTAATGAAATCAAGTAAAGCAAGTAAATCAAGTACATTAATTAAATGAAGTATAATGAAAATAATGTATAATAAAGTAAAGAAGGCAAATTGTGTAATAATCATTACTATGAAATGGTTGGTACAGTTATCATGTAAGTTACGATTTATCAAAGAATTTCAATTTTCACTAATAAACCTCTCAAATAATTTCCTCTATCCTTTCACCGAATTCCTCTCTCTTTAGCTGTTAAATAGGAAAAGGCTAGTGTCCCATTTTTACATCAGTACCTTGCACTTTTCAAATCAGTACGTGACCTGAAGTGACTATTGGACGTGTTTCAAAGCTTTCAACTTAACACACATATTCATGTGAAATATGTCTCCAGTCTAATGCAGTTACTGTACCTTAGAGAATTCTGTATTGGCTCCTAAATTAACACCTTCCATACCAGACATTCTTATATTTCTTCAGAAATATACCCTTGTCTGTCATATTTTCCATTCCAAGTCCACCAGATACACCTTCGTTACTGCAAATCATGTTCCAGTCTCCACCAATAAATATTCCTCAGTGAAAACTTAAGTTGTTAAAAAAATTCCCTTAAACTCCATTATAGAAGTTTAGGTGGAATATAAATACATGTCAGTGTACTCTCTCCCATCCCCCATCAACAACCCATTACTACCACAAAGCTACCATTATTTTTTTTTCCTTTTCCATCACTATTGCAGCCTCTCTAGCAATTATTCACCCTTTCCTTTTGTCCCAGATACTCTGCTGAAAGTCCACCCTGAAATCTTATCAAATTCATATTCTCTCTCCAATCCCAATGTGTCTCCTGCAACATTGCTATCTGCACCTTAAACTTAAATATGATTTGCCAATAATATATTTGCTTTTGTCCGTGAAAGACTATTTTGCATCCCACAATATAGACAAAATACAAAAGCTATTATTCATCATAGTTTTTTCATTATATACTTTCACTTTTTCCTTACATGCACACTTCTGTAGTTGATTTCTTATCTCCCTTTTCACTTATGTCACATTTTCAAGACTTTTTGCTTCAATTAAAACACTCAAACAAAAAATAACTTCCAGAACCCACCATCTCCTTTTAAGTCAGGACACACAAAATTATGTACACTTTGAATTAACGAAGCCCACGCTTCCAAACGGCAGCAGCTGGCCCAAACTGGTGGCTGTACCCACAGGCATTAACTAATCAAAGATGAAAAGTTACCCATGCTAAATAATATGCTAAATCCTGCAGTCTCTCATAAACGAATTACGTTTTTTTTTTACTCTCTGCTCCCCTCACTGATGTGAAAAACACTTGCAGGTGTCAGCAAACATTAACTTTAACCCCAACAAAAAGTGAACTGGCTTATCTTTAAACCAAACTGTAGTGTTATTTTAAATGCATTAAATGATCCAGGTTGCTGAGGAGGCAACTGCTTTACTTTTTACTTAACTGCTTACCACGGTACCTTTTACAAATCACTAAGAATACAGTGTCCAGACCTCTCGTGATTAATTGCTTGCACCTGCAGACTTCTCGTCTACAAGTTAGTAATGGAAAAAAAAAAACAGTCACTGACTTTGCAGATACACAAAAGAATGTTTATTAATTTCACCAAGAACTCACTGCTCGGTCCTCTCATGTAAAGACTTTTTGCCTGTCAGTAGAAGCTAATAGCCATTTGAAATGTCAGGCACTGCTAGGGCGAGTCCCAAAACACAGATACTGAATGGCAGAAAAAACGGACTTACGTATACCAAGCTGGCCATTTCCCAGAATATTCCCACTTCTCTAATATTCCCTCTTCTCTAAAGTATGGCGATCTTGGAATTGGTATAAGTTTGGGAGGGAGCTTGCCACCACATCAAAAAGAATTTAAAGGAGAACAGCAATGCTCGAGATTCCCCTAGTTGAAGAGTGGACCAGTGATTAGAAGTCATCAGCAGTTTACTGTACATCCAACATATATCAACCTGCATGCACATCTCAAAATATGCTCAATACCGCCCCCCCCCTACTTCCTTAACTACAGTGTCTGTCAAGGTACAAAACAACAGAACATATAGTCACTGTTCTGCACATTTCTCCAGTAGTTTCAGTCTCTCTCTTTTTTTTTCAGCCTGTCAGCATATGCCATTTCAACTGCCAACATTTCTATAATGAGCTGTGAAAGCCATCACTAATGGGAAAAACTGCTGGCGACTTTCCAGGCCTCTCTCTTTTTACCTTATCTTTCAAACCTATATGCTTAAAAATGTGCCCACATCTTAAACAAAGTTCATTAACCTAGATATCCACCTCTATAAAACAGTGGAATTACCCTCAATTATGCATACACTGTGATCACTATATATTTTTTTACATCCCCCCCCCCAGTAGCCCACAATTCAAACATTATTTTAACTAACATGCTTCTATCCAGCCTTTTTTAATTTGTTACGGTATTAAGCCTTACAATTAAGAAAAAGTACTTTTTTCACTTAATATCTTCAACATATTCAACAGTCACCAATAAGAGTCCCTCCAACCTCACATTTCAAATACCCCGGATAAACAGTACATAAACCTTGTCAAAACATCCAATTTACTTATGACATTTGTATGAAAATATTTGTCAGAACAAAATAGTTTTACTTGCAATTAGTTCTTCACCCTCTTCAGTGTCCTTCTAAACATTAAATATAAAGTAGGGTACATGCTTTATAATTCACCTACTAGGTTACCAGTCTTGTCAAAATTCCAGTTCCTCTCAGACACGTCTCAAAAAGTACAGTTTTGTACCTACCATAAATGTAGATGTCCGAGAGGAATGCATCTGCAGTCATTACAAATGGGTTGTCCTGTCATCAGGCAGCCCTTCGGTCGGCCGGATTCCAAAGTCTGGGTCTGGCTTCGGCTGGAGTCGCACTTCACCCGACGTCATTGCGGCAGTTTTCGGGTATAAAGGCATCAGCCGACGCCATTTTCCTCAGTGTTTCTTGCCCCAGATGCCAGGTGCCCTCTTGGTAGGCTAAATTTGGATAAATGCCAAAGTTTCCAAATAGTAGAGAGCAAACACACAAAATAAACATGTATGTACATATATACAAACAAATACACCATAATAGATCCCCCCCAAGCTAGCTGAAGATTGGTAAGTACCCTAGGAGTACCTCAGAGGGGAAGGAGGGTGGGTAATCCCGACTGCAGATGCATTCCTCTCGGACATCTACATTTATGGTAGGTACAAAACTGTACTACGTCCTTCAAGGATGCATCTGCAGTCATTACAAATGGGTAGAATACCATAGCTAAACTAGGGGAGGAGGAAATGAGAATACATTATGGTGAAGTCAGGATCCCTTGCAAAACAGCAGTGGCAAAGCCAGCACGGGATCTAGAATATAGAGGTAAGTTATAATGCTTGGCAAATGTATGCACGGAGGTCCAAGTAGCAGCCTCTATAATGTCCTTGGTAGCCACTCCTCATAAGAAAGCTGTGGTAGTGGCTGTGGCCCTTGTGGAGTGAGGCCTGATGTTCTCTGGAGTTTTCTTTCCATGGTAGGAGTAACAAAGTCTAATGCAATTTCCTATCCATTTGGAGATTGTCTGTTTAGAAATTGGTTTTCCTTCTTTTCCTGTTGCATAAGCTACCAGAAGCTGGTCAGTTTTTCTATTGTTTTTTGTCCTGTCCAGGTAGTAGCGTAATTGCCTGTGTACATCCAAGGTATGCAAGAGCTTTTCTCCCCTGTTCTGTGGATTGGGGTAGAAAGTAGGAAGGTGGATAGCCTGATTTAAAGAGACTCTGGATACCACCTTAGGCATAAATGTAGGATTTGTTCTCAAGGACACTCTATCTTGATGGAAGATCAGGAAGGGTTGTACTGCCATTAATGCTTGTAGTTCAGAGACCCTTCTTGCTGAAGTTATTGCCAGCAGGAAGGCAGTCTTCCAAGATAGGTATTGTAAGTCTGCTGTAGCTGCTGGCTCGAAAGGAGGCAGAGTCAGTTTTTCTAGCACAAAGTTCAAGTCCCAAGCTGGCAATGGAGGTTTCCTGGGAGGTTTTACATTTTAATTCCCTCAGAAACTGTCTGAGCAGAGGATGCGAGAAGACAGGAGGATGCAAGCTGTACTGTGCTGAAATAGCTGATGCATGTATCTTAATGGAGGAATAGGACAGGCCTGTGTGGTAGAGCTCAGCCAAGTACTCCAGGATGTTGGCTATGTTCACCGGTGTCACATCTTGCCCTTTTGCAGCACTCCAGATGAGATATCTTTTCCATTTTGCTGCATAATTCTTTCTTGTTGAAGGTCTACGAGCCTCCAGGATTATGTCCTTAACCCTTTGGGATAAATTTGGGTTAATTTCTGTCATGTAATGTTCCAGGCAGTTAGCTGCAGAGTTTTTAGGCTTGGATGCAGAATGTTGTAGTTGTTCTGTGTCAGCAGTAATGGGATCAGTGGTAGTTTCCATATTTGTTCCCTGGACATGCTCCTCAGTAGTGGGTACCAATGTTGTCTTGGCCAGTCTGGGGCTATCAGAATGATCCTCGGACGTTCCTCTTTGATCTTGAGAAGCACCTTGTGCATCAAAGGAAGTGGTGGGAATGCGTATGCTGTCAGGCTTTTCCAACTGAAAGATAGGGAGTCCACCTTCCAAGCAAGTGGGTGGTAAGTCCTTGTGCAGAACGTCTTCAACTGGTGATTGTATGGGGATGCAAACAAGTCTATGTGTGGTAATCCCCAATTCCTTGTGATGTCTTTGAAGATGTCCGGATGCAGCATCCATTCGTGAGCATCTGTTGTAGTTCTGCTTAATATGTCTGCTAGAATGTTTTCCTTCCCTGGTAGATAAATTGCCTGTAACTGAAGGTTGTAACCCAGAGCCACATCCCATAGGTCTAGTGCCAGCCGGCATAGGGGGTATGAGTGTGTGCCTCCCTGTTTGTTGATGTACCACATAACTGTGGTGTTGTCTGTCCTTATCAACAGCTGGCCTTCGTGGAGAAGAGGTCTGAATGCCTGGATTGCCAATTTTACTGCCATCATTTCTTTTAGGTTTATGTGCAGATGCAGTTGGTCTTGAGTCCATAGGCCTTGAATGCACTTGTCCATCATGTGTGCCCCCCAACCGAGGTCTGAGGCATCTGTCGAGATAGTTTGTCTTGGATGACTTTTGCTGAAGGGCAGTCCTGTGTTTGATTGACAGGCCTGAGCCCACCATAAGAACTCTTGCTTCAGGCATGGGATCATTGGAATTTTGGTTTCCAGGCTGTGCTTGTGCTGAGACCACAAATTCTTTAGGTACCACTGTAGCTTTCTCATATGAAGCCTGGCATGAGGGACCAGAATTATGCAGGATGCCATGAAGCCTAGAGCTTGTAACACTTTTCTTGCAGTTAGGTGGCTCTGCTTTGTTAATGCCAAGAAGTAGAGAGGAAGTTGTTCTTTCTTTTCTGCAGTTATAAATGCCATTTGTTTTGATGTGTCCAATTCTGCACCCAGAAAAGTTATTATTTGGGATGGAATCAGCCTTGACTTTTTTGTATTGACTGTGTATCCCAGGGCTTGTAGCAGATAGATGACTCTTTGTAAGTCTTCTGTTAATTTGTTTTTGTTGTCCGCTTGTATCAGGCAGTCGTCCAGGTAGGGATAGATTTGAATTCCCTGAAGTCTGCAATGAGCGATTACTGATGCCAGGCATTTCGTGAACACTCTGGGCGCAGTAGATAAGCCAAAGGGCAATGCTGAGAATTGATAATGCTCTGATCCTGCAAGAAATCTGAGGTATCTTCTGCAAATTGGTCTTATGGAGACGTGCAGGTATGCCTCCTTGAGATCTAGAGTTACCAGCCAAGACTCCTTGCCCAGCATGGGAAGAAGCTGCTGTAGAGTCAGCATTTTGAATTTTGGAATAATGAGGAATGTGTTTAGAGCGGACAGATCTAGAATAGGCCTCCATTTGTTTTCTTTTCTTGGTACCAGGAAGAGCCTGGAGTAAAATCCCTTCCCTTGCTCCATAGATGGTACCTTTTCCACAGCTCTCATTCTTAATAATTGAGATATTTGTTTTAGAGCTTCTGCCCTTTGAGTAGGTGGTAGGTTCGGCATTCCTCTCTTTCCTGGTAGAGTATGGAAATGGAACCTGTAACCTTGGTCTATAGTTTGCAAAATCCATTTTTCTCTTGTAATGCAGTGCCAGTTTCTTGAAAATAAGGTTAGCTTTCCGCCTAAGGGTGCTTCTAGTTGTTCCCTGGTAGGCGGTGCCACCGCCAAGTCAATGTGATTGAGTTGTTGTAGTGGTGGTGGCTGTGTCCGTGCCTCGGTGGTTGTTACCCTGCCACTGGCGACCCCTGTAGGCACCTCTGGATTGGTTTCTGCCTCTAGAGCGCCTATTCCTGCCTCTTTGTGCCTTAGAGGACTCCGGAAAGGACCAATTCTTGGAGGGCCAATTCCTGCTAAACCTTGGAGGTTGAACTTGTAAGAAATCTTTTACTGTTTGCACAGATTTTGCTTTCTCTTCCATCTTTTTCAGAACTTGCTGTGCGGGGGCACCAAATAAATTGACCTTGTCCATAGGTGCATCCAAAAGCTTAGATTTGATATGGTCTGGTAATGCCTGTTCTTTCAACCATGCATGCCTCCTGATAACTGTGCCCGTCATGGCTGATCTAAAGGAAGCCTCCAGTGCATCATAGCCACATTTTAAAGAATGGTTACTAACCTGCTGAATGTTATGTAACATTTCTTGAACATACTTTTTATCTAAAGATTCTTCAGAGGACAGCTTTTTAGTTAACTGGTCAAGCATAAACTCTTGATATTGAATCATATTAAATTGGCAGTTCAAAGCTCTAGCTGACAAGGTAGCAGAGGTGTAAACTTTTTTACCCCATCTCTCTAAGGAGCTGGAATCCCTTTCAGAGGGGAGGGGTTTTTTAGAAGAAGTAGCTGCTACAGCTTTAGGGCCCTGAGAGATAGTCTCAGGATCTGCAAAAGGGGCCTTATATAAGTGGTGATGAGTGTCCGGGACCCTGTAGTACCTATCTGGTTTAGCAGGAGCCGGAGGTAAAGTATCAGGAGAAGTGCAAGCATCATTAAATGCATCATCAACAACAGATAGAACTGGAGGAATAGCTAAAGGCCTATTGCTGTGGTAAGTGTAGAAAGGTCCTAAGCCTTTTTCTTGAGTCTGAGAAATCTTGGCCCTGCCACTGGAATTGTTCCCTCATAGCATGCAAGGTTTCCCCAAAGGAAAATTCTTCAGGAGGAGAGGCTGAAGGAATGGACTCCTCAGCATCGGAGTCTTCGTAAGGAGAATAAGAAGCCTCAGGAGGATCTGAGTGTTCTGAATCATCAGAAGAATCATCTGTGGCTACTGGCTCAGGGGGCTCTACTCTAGGTCTCTTTTCTGGAGGAGGGAGAGAGGCCCTGTCTGGATGAGGCTGGGATCCACGGATTAAAGTGATGAGATCCTGTGCCAAAGAAAGCATATGGGAGCTGGTGCTGGGCCTGTGAGAGGGGGGCTTTGCAGCCACTGGTTTGGAAGTTTTGGCTGCTTTAGCCCTGGCAAAGGCCTTAATAGACATAGCTGGAGGAGGCCTAGCAGCTCCACGTGCAGGAGTAGAAATATCTAGAGGGATGGTGTCTGATAAATCCTGTGAAATCTTAACAGAAGGCTGGATTTCAGAAGCCGTTTCTACCAGAATAGAAGAGGCCTCGGTAGAAGGCAAGTTTTCGGCTGAAGAAAGAACCGCTTGCTCGGTTTCGGCCGAAACCGAGACACTTGTGGTTTGCTTGGCCGTGGTTTCAGCCGAAACCGCGGACCGCGAGTGTCGGTCCTTTTCTTTGCGTTTTTTAGTTATTTGCGTAGTCGGAGGATCCGACGGCATAATGTAGGCAAATTCGGAGCCGAAAATCTGTTCAGCAAAGTCCGAGCGACGTCTCAGCGTCCGCCGGTTAAAAGAAGCACAGGCTAGACAAGCTGCTACGTCGTGGTCTGGGCCTAAACAATGTATGCAATAGGAGTGGAAATCCTTATGAGGTATTTGTTTCCCACAAGTTAAACAGTTATTAACTTTCTCTGACATCGGCTGAGGCAAGAAAGAGTCCCCAACGGGGTACTTAGCTTTATAGAAGTCTTCGAAGTAGTATTCGGTAGTAGTAATCTCTGGATCTGACCGACCGGCACTTGCGAACAGCTTCTGCTTCGGGCGCCACGCGGCAAGAAAGACTGAGGAAAATGGCGTCGGCTGATGCCTTTATACCCGAAAACTGCCGCAATGACGTCGGGTGAAGTGCGACTCCAGCCGAAGCCAGACCCAGACTTTGGAATCCGGCCGACCGAAGGGCTGCCTGATGACAGGACAACCCATTTGTAATGACTGCAGATGCATCCTTGAAGGACATCCACGTATCACACATCTACTCCTATATCTAAAGATATAAAACAATATGCCTTGCACCTCCTACAAGAAGAGGTGCCTACTTTGGTGGTACAAACAAAAGGAGCAAATTCTTAGTCACATAAAAGTCTCTTCAATGTGTTCTTACATGTGAACCTGGGAGTCTCCCCTACTATTCATATGATACCCTCATCTGTCATTAAAATCTTCCAATTACTTTTAATCTTTCACACAGCTGAAATATCACTACTGTAGGTCAGCAGACATCTCATATTGTTACTTTCACCTTGCCGTTCATCAGTGGTTGTTATATCTTCTCTCCTCCTCGCTGAAAAGTAGGGTCTCCCGCTTGTTCTCCTTTGTTCTTTAACTTGCACTGATCCTTGGCAGATTTCACAGTTCTTATAGTCATGGGCTCATAGATCTTCCTTTATCCGTTCTGATTCTTCATCATGTGTCTTATCAGTACAGAGCCTTGACGCAAGAAGAAACTGGCCTTTAATTATTTGTGAATAAATATGTGTAGGGTGCATACTAGTTCTATGCAAAATATGTTTTTTCCAATATTCTTTTCTATGTAGACATATTAGAAATTCACCATCTTCATTCAACAAAATAGTTACATCAAGAAACTCTGAATAATCAACTGTAAAAATGATGCAGTACACCCAAGATAATCCACAAATCCTGACAGATTACTCTCAGTGCCTCCCACAGGATAGACACATCAATGAATCTGCCGTAATAAATAAGATCTATCCACATGTTGCCATCATTGAACACAAATTCCTCTTCCCAATATGCCATGAACAGATATGCATAGCTATTAGCACAAGACGTGCCCATGGCTACACCCAATTTCTGCCAGTAATACTCACTCCCACATACAAAGATATTGTTCTCCAAAATTATCCTCAGTAAAAAGCACAACAGTGAGATGGACAATCACAAATCTGATGCCTATTGAGTAGCTCACAAATAGAATTGATCCCATATTCAGTCATTCAGCGAGGAGAGAAGATACAACAACACAATAGCAAATACTCGAGAAGAGCATGCAGCCTATGGACAGAAGATGCACACTTGCCTCTGCTAAGCTGCACTCTGTGGTAGCTTTCCTGTAATGTAGAATACACATCTTCAAAGGAAGGCACAGAAGACCCTTGAGGTAGAGGTTAAAACCACAGCAGAAAAAAACTACTGGATGCCTAGATGATTGCCTTCTGAAATCTGCTCTCATCGCAAAAGGGAATAAACGGGCCAACTAACTGAGCGGAAGGATAAATAAATGGTTGCAGTGGATGAAAATATTAAAAACACCACACTATTATCCTCAACTCAAGATCAGTAACATTATCTGTTACAGGACTCTATAGTGACAGTATCAGTGTTATACCTCCTACTCTAGGCCTGTATCTGGGGAGCATTACACATCTATGTCTCTGTACAAATTCTTCTTAAGTAATTTGGCAAGTATTTCCAAAGCCATGTTGCTAGCTCATGTTTAGATGTGGAAAGGTGACTACCTCAGCTTCTTCTCAAACAATAGCCCCCCTCAAAATTTTCAATTTAAATTTCTCACTTTCACATGGGCTTCTCACATCAAGAGTTGCCGAACTCTGAAATTTGAAGCAACCCTCTTAACATCACTTGTTACATACAAAATATTTGATGAGAAAAGATTCACTTTTAGACGGACATTCTCTGCAAATGCCAGACTGAAAAAAAAAAAACGAAAATCAATTCAAACTGAAAGGGTCCAGCAATGGCTTTACAATGTTGTGACTTTCTGAACTTCTTGGAGTTCTGCCACTCTTAATGAATCTGTGTGTCTAGTGTCTTTGTTTCATTTGGTGCGGATCTGCTGTACTGATTGCATTTTCCTCTAACTGAGCATCTTGGGTTTGATTCTTCCAATTTTGGGCCTGGTGACTTTAGCTGCTACTTTTAGTGAAAGAAAAGCCCCCCCCCCCTGCTGCTTACCCAGAGTTTTCCTTACCGAATGACTGTCTGTTGCTCTCTTGCAGTTGACTAAGACTTACCCTTCTTTAAATCAGGCTTTTGCCATGTACGGGGGGGGGGGGGCTTGTTGCATGGGCTGGTATTTCTAGTTGTGAACTGCAACTTACAAAGCTTCTTGCAGTCCAGCTGCAGTATGTGTTTCTGTTTATATACTGCTCTTGTTTCAACTGGATTTGGACATGTTGCACATTATTGTGGTGCTGTGAGTTACAGCACAATCTATTCCAAACACCTGGATTAAAATACCAGGTCTAACTACAGTTTTATAGGTTTTCTTACCATTTCTCTGAAGTCTTACTAGTTAAAACTATAACCAGTGATCCCATTTTTTCTCAAATGCAGGACAGTTGGTGGGCTCCTACTTAATCCATGTGGAAGTTCACCAGTCTAATCGGTTAGACAGTCAACTATTAGCAAGGGGTTTCAGTCTACTGTCCCCTACCTCTACCACCATCCTCACTTTAAGAGCTACAAAGTGAGTGCAGTGTAGTGACACTTACCAGAAGTCATACTGTGTTTAGGACTGAAAACCATCTATAAAAAACAAATTACAACTACAAATAAGCTAATACCCACCCAAAAAAAATTAAATTTAAATTAACGAAAGAAGCAATGTATTCCATAATTAAGAGAATCGACTGCATAACAAAACCATCTATGGTGATAGTTTATTGGGATACACATACCTGGTCTTCTAAACATAAGAAACACCTCTCAGTACATTACCTATCAAGACTCGAGAAGCTACAAACAGCCCATCCATAAAGTTGTAACTTGCACTAAATTTCATTAATCGGTTATTCATAAAAAGAAAAATCTATTGTATTACTTGATATATTGCTACTGATGGATTCACTGTACATCAGCAAGCAAAATGGCATCAGGAATACTCTGTCTAGGAATCTAAACCTTTTCTGCAACATCAAAAAAAAAAAAAAAAAAAAACGTTTAAAAAACAGCTATATATTCTAGTTAAAACTACTCCTAGTAATCCTATTAATTTTTTCACTAATGTTGGACAGTTGAAAGGCTCCTACTTTAGACACACCCTCCACATAAAACCAAGCTTATCCCTGCCCATTTTCAAGCACAACTTGAATCTATGTTTGGGAAATAGAAACTAATGGACAAAGACAGCTCCTAAATTCTTTATCCAATGTAGGAGTCCCTTCAAATTATCTACAGTATAATCCCAGTTACTGTACTGTCATTAGGGGTAATATAATTATAGACGATGGGATGGGCAAGGCCAATCTACAACCAAATGGGATAGGTTATTTCGAGCACAAAAAGGGAAACTGGTTAGGCTTAAAATGGCTCACAAGGGCAGCTAGCCTAGTCCTTGCCTATTAACTTATTTATTTTTCTAATGTTCTCTGAAACATTTCAAAGGAATTCATATCTCTCAAGCTAAACATGCAGAAAGGCACTGTAGCATCCAGTTGAATAATTAAATCTGCAACAGTAGTGTAGTGCACGCAATGCTGTGATTAAAAAATCTTTCGGCTTTTCCCGGTTAGGGGGTCACCACAGCAGAAAACCAGTCTGCTATTGACCGGCAGTGGATTTTTAAGGTGTCGAGTTGCCAGCCCGGCACCCAACCTTCACAGAAGGCACGCACACACCTACCTGCATGTCTTTAAAGTTCACTTGACTGCAGGGTGGACATATAGACTCTGCACAGAAGGCGCTCCAGCTGAGAATCCAATCAGAGAACCTCTTGCTGTGAGGCGACAATGGTAACACAGCTGCACCAACACGGCGCAGCATTCCACAGAAATCTGAAAAATGTTATATGTTACTGTAGCAGGAAACCTTGCCGTGCTTTCTGAAGTTCAATTGTGTAAGCTGAACTTACATTAACAGATGTTCAAATGACCTAACTAAAAGATAAGTTTGGGTGTGAAGCACTAAAGAGCTTTCCTACCAACAACAGAGAGGTTGAGCCCTGAAAGGGCAATGCTAGGAACAACAAAAAAAATAAATAAATGCCCACGCCCTGGCATAAAACACAAAAAAGGAAGGGGTGGAGGGAAGGAGCAGAGACTGCATCAGTGGTCATTTGAAAATCTACTGTTATGGTAAATTCAAACTTACCCAAATGGACAATGTTCATCATACTAATTATTGCTGGGAAAGATTACCATAGCCAACAATTGGGAGGTAGAAGGAGAAGAGTCCAGAAACCCCTATGGATCTAGAGAAGGAATCAAGCTTGCAGTACTTCTGAAAAGTATGTACAGTGGACCTAGTAGCATCTTCTAGAATCCAACCCTTTCTAAAAAGCCATAGATGAAGTCAAGTCATTGGCAGAATAAGCCTTGATCCTGCTTGGAATAGATTTGTTATGGTGAGTAACTGTAGCCTTAGATAACCATTTGGAAATAATCTGTTTTGACACAAGATGTCCCTTCTTACCCTCACAAGAAAAAGAAAAGACTGATCCAGAGATCTCAAAGATTTAGTTCTGTCAAAATAGTACCAGCGTTGTCTGTGGACATCCAAAGTATTGAGTATCCTTTCTCCCTCATTTTTAGGTTCTGTTAAAAAGAAGTTGAATAAAGGTAAGCTTGGATACCATTCCTAGCATAAAAGGAGGATAGATTATCAAAGAATCACCACTCTATGGGAAATGAGACAGAGCTGACTCATCATAACAACTTGCAACTCAGAAAACCTTGCAGAGCTCAGAGCAATCAGTAAAAATGTCTAATGGCTTCCATGTTAAGAACTTCAAGTCAGCCAGATTAGCTGGCTCAAACAAAGCAAGTGTTAGCCTCCCTAACACAAAATTAAGATCCAAAGGAGGAGCCACCAGTTTACTTGGAGGCAACTTATGCAAAATCTCTTTCAAGAGCATTTTGACACGAGAATGCACTGAAAGAGGAGGATCCATGGGCAGACAGCTGATGTTGATTGATGTCACGGTGTATCAAACACCCCTGTTCTTGTGTGAGCAGATCCAGCTTGTGACGAAGCTTGTGGTAACTGGCCCTGGCCATTTCCAAAAGTAGGAATGGAGAACCATGGGTGCCTGAGCCAAAAGCGAGTTCCACCGTGATCTAGGAGGAATCCATCTGAATCTTCAGCACTACCCTGGATATTAGTTGAAAGGGTAGAAAAGTATACAGCAATATTCCTGTGCAAAGAAAAAGACATCTGCCTTCCAAGCTTTCTTGCAGAGTCCTGGAACAGAATCTTAACCAGTTGATTGTACAAAGAGGAGGCAAAAACACTCTACTCAAGGAATTCACCTTATTTGGAACAAATCTTCCAAGACTCCTGATCTAGTATCCAATTCCTGAGGGTCTGTCCTGGTCCTGCTCAGCGTGTCTGTCACGCAATTTTGCTCTGACATAATGTACGATGTCTGTAGAGTAAGACTGTGCTGTGAAGCTATATCCCAAGCTAACACACGGCTAGTCAGCAGAGAGGATACGACCTGGTTCCCCTTTACATGTTGATGTATCAAATGACTGCAGTATTGTCTAAAACCATTTGATGAGGTCCTTGGGAACAGACAGTTCAGGGAGTTGAGTGCCCTTATCAGGGCAAGCATCTCCTAGATATTTATGTACTTGTGTTCATCCCTGATGTCCCACCCCCCTGCACTTTTATCTCTTTTGAAACTGCTCCACAAGCAAAGTCCAAAGCTTCTGTGGGAACTACTTTGGGGCAGGGAGGGAGAACGTGAGACCTGGAATCAATATCTGTTGCTTCCTCCAAAAGATCTCTTTTTAAACAAACCCCAGCACTGGGATTTGAAAAGATAAGAGGTGTCGATGCAGAGACTAGAGAGATTTCAGATATCACTATCTTTCTCATTAGGAGTCTTGCCAGGAGTACCATCAGAAGCAAAGATGACATGTGACCCAAAATCCTGAGGTATTCCCTTCCAGTGACTTAAGTCTGAGTGGAAAAACCATAGAAATATATCTAAATAAAGACATATTTTTCCCCTAAGTAAGAAAAGCTCTTCATAGCCTGCAATGAGCTGTAACTGAGCTAGACACTTTGCAAACAGTTTTGGTGCACTGGATAGTCCAAAGGTCAGACAACTGACAGTGGGATGCAGACAGACAAAACTTTAAGAAACATCTTACACCTGTACGAACAGGGATGTGAAGAACAGGTGGAAACAAGAGTCTGATCTGCAGGAAGAGGAATGACCACCTGGAAAAGTGCACACCCCCACCACTGCCAACTTTAACACCGATGAATGATTTTCAAATCCCATCTGTCTGAAAATATGTTGCAAAAAAAAAAAAAAAAAAAAAAAAAATGGATATTTAGACTTTCTAGAAGAAGAAAAAATGGCTGGTGGGGTCACAAGGTCTTTTGAACAGTCATTCACACCCACCAGACTGTCCATTGTATTGGGATGTTCGAGATTTCTCTTTGATACCCCTTGCCATTTTTTCTTAAACTTCTGTTTACATTATTAGTTGAGACTGCTTAACTCATTTTTCACAAAACTGGAAGAGGAGATAAAAAATTCTTTGGACAATTTTGGAAAGGAAGGTTGAAAAATCTTCAAAATTTCCTGGATCACCTTGCTCCTTTCATTACACTTTGATCACATTTGCTGCAGAGGGATGAAACACAATCTTCACTCAAGGGATAATTTAAAATTTCATTTTATATTAAAAGCAATATTATTTTCAGTAACATCAAAGTTGCTTGCATTTTGAACACAGAGTCCTACTACCCACAAAACTTTGTAGTTCAGTCATAACTATTACTGTAGTTAAATGTTAGAGGCAAAAATAGGCATTCAGTGCTTCCATATCCTCTGAACTTGTTGTACCAGCACCACTCTTACAACACCACTTACATTTTGTGAACACACATTTAGAGATACAAGAAAAAGAATACAATACATCATTAAAGGACAACAATGGGAACTTTTTATGTCCTTTTTCTTCCTCTCTACAGTCCTTGCTATGAGTAAACAATATGGCATTTAAAATATCTTAACATCTACTATTTCTCTCCACTAGAACAGTACCTTACCGTACTGCGGTAGTTTCTCTTTCAAAAAACCTTTATCCCACCCTGGAAAAGCTTGCTGCAGTCTCCATTTCAATGAGGTCATCAAAGCCTAGCCCTAAAACCTCACCAAGCTGCATATGGATTAAAATTGTACAACAAAAGACTTGGGATCCTTTTAAAGGACAACAATGGAATTCTATTATTAAATGTGCATGTTCTCTGTCTTTTTTCTCCCTATTTACTGTCCCTGCTATGAATAAACAATACAGCATTTAAAATATTTTAAATTGACTGTTTATCTTACCATACTGTTGTGGTTTCCCTTTCAAAAAACTTTTGTCCCTAACTGAAAAAGCTTGCTGCAGTCTCCAATTCAGTGATGTCATTAAGCCCACCGAATACAGGTAGAATTCTGGCCACTTTCCCTCCCCAAATCGACATCACCACTACTGTCCTAAAAACCCACCCACGCTGTGATGTCACAGCTCCCTGATCCTTCCCCATACTTATACAGAAAATAAAGGCTAAAACTACCCATAGCACGTTGACAGCTAGGGAAGTTAGGTGGGAAGGGGGACAGGAGTCGAAGTAGTGCAATTCAGGCTTCACAAAAGACTGCAATTTAGCCATTCTAAAAAGAAGCAGCAGTAAAAAAACACTTTGAAAGTCTGTTCTGCGGCATTTGCACTGTGTGTTTTAAGTAGTCACAGAACGGCATAAAGTCGAATGAAAGACAGCAGTGTATGCATGTAAAATAATGCAGAGACAGGAGCTTTAGGAAGAAAGAAGCCTGCATTTTTTTTTACAGACAAGCACTACATTTTGGAATACCTAGAGGCAGACTAGACAATCAGAATTACTTCAAGATGCCATGCCTCATGTGGTCAGACTAAGAAATTATGTATAAAAATATTTAAAAACCTGTAAATAGTCCAAGAGTGGTGTTAAAATGTTAGAAACACCAAAGCATGATGAAATAAACATGTTTTTTGAGTTTGTGGGTGTAGTTCTCCTTTAAGCAGGAGTGAATCACAGATTTACACAATTACCAAGATGTTTAGACCTATGCCAGTAGCCTTTTCAACTAAAATCACAGAAAAAGTCCATCACACAAGTTGAAAGACAAAAAAAAAGGTTGACACGTGTTAAAATACATCTATGGCTAATTTGGAGACGGCTGTCAGAATTACAGAGCTACTAGTTTAATCTCAGTGAATAATCAGCACTATTCCTGTTTCCACCTTTACTTGGGTACCATCAGCAGCAGCTTCCAAAGTAATTTATACACATGAACCTTTTGCTTCAAAACTGCTGATAGTGCTGTTCACGCTGCCTTTATTAGCAGGTGTGGAGTACTTGCATATTCTGTATTTATGTCTTTTTATTAAAGAAAAAAAAAAAAAAGACACATACAGAAGTTCACTCCACCATAGGGCCTTTTAGATTCTGAAATAAAACTTCATACTCATGAAATAATTTTATGGAATTTCAATAGAGCTCAACATCTAAAACACAAGAAATTTCTTCTTAAAACAAGAATGAGTGACAATTAGTGGGGAAAAGTATTGTTTTTAAAGACCCTGGAAATCAACTTCTGTGAGATCACACATTCCAATTTTGGTTAAATATGTAAAACATGGAATAAAAGAAACAGCTACTACTTCAAGATCAAAATAAGAAGTCGTGTTCTTAAAATAACGTTCCATCTGTGTCATCGATCCTAATTTATCCTTGACCTTTGGGACTATGTTCTGATCCTCGGAACCGGCTCAACTGTTACAACACCTTGCCCAAGCCCAAAACTGTCAAGCTAAGTTTCTACCCAGATCCAAATTTATTGACTTGACAACGCAAATCCAATTAGTACAAAAATAACTGCAGCCAGCCCCCATAAGTAAGGTCTCACCATTCACTACTTTGGCTAATATCACATCACAAATTCAATATCAGTCTCCTAAGGCTCCCAATGTCACTGAATAGAATCCTAGACAACATTTAAGATATTGCTCGTTGCCCAAAAATATGACCCTTAAACTCCACTTCCTACAAGCAGTACTTACCCCGGAAAATGTTGAGATATGCATTGTCACAGCAACCTTGCTGAAGACCTGTAAAAGCAATCTTAATTCAGGGCTTCAATACTTGTTCTGGCCCACAGCATATGCATTAAAAGTGGACAAGTTTCTTTATTCTTAAAAGAATTTCACCTCCAGAAATTAAACAAGACAACTACCTAGAACTCCTCCATGTCCCACTTACTATTAAACAAAACCCCTCATCGCATCATAGCCAACTACAGGATCCTCTCTATGTCCCACTCGGCTCTTTCCTCTCACCGAGCCAGTATAAAGTACCCATGTATTAAGCCAAATGGCATTCCCTAGGAGACTTCAACTATCCCTCCATAAACCAGATGACTTGTACATCCTCAAACATGTAGGCCCAGAGATTTCTGAATTTCCATCAATACAAACCAACTGTACCATTTAGTCCACACGCCAAACAGGGGAGTCAAAACTGGCTTGATCCTTACCAACACAGGGCACTTCTACTTCCCACAAAATGGAACCTGCTTTCTGGTGAAATTGGACCACAAGTAAGCCACATTCACTGTAAAGCATGAAGCATCCTTCAATATCCCAGAATTCATACAATGTGGCATGGGTTCGAATGGAGATGACAAAGAACAACTTTACAAAGGATCAACCTGCCAAATATTAGTAGGTCCATGCAACATAAAGCTGGAAACGGACAATTAAAGATGTCAAATGTAGGAACAACAACTTATCATAATAGCTACACTAAGCATATTTTGAAATGGGAATGGCCTCACAGATATAGATAAAAAAGTAAGAGTACTGAATTATATTAAACACAAAATGCAAACAGAAATGCTACAACAGACACACTTAGAAAGAAGCGAGAATGTAAATTTGAAAGATTTCAGGATGGATATTCAGCAGAATATCAGGGACAAAGGGAAATACTAATTAGCAGAGGAACTCCAACAGTGATAGAAAATGTGGAAAAATGCTGTAATGGTAGATTCGTGGTAGTAAAGGGCTACTGCCCAGGGAGCAGCATTACACAGGCATGTATTTACATTCTACCTAAAACTGCTATTATGGAGCTTAAGATAATTTTTGGAGATATACTATTCCCTCCTTACAGCTGATTGTAAATGGGGACTGGTTCTTGACTTGCAACAGTGAAGATGTGGGACCTAGAAGGGAAAATATGAGAGAGAACAGATTTCTGGAAAAAAAAAATATATAAAAATATGTGGTATGGAAGATGTGAATTCAGCAGTAGGAACTCAGAATTTACACAGCGTTCCCTAAGGTGCAATAACTAGGCAAGACTAGACAAGTTACATTTCACAGGAACATGTACACTTGATTGAAAGCTTCAGCACACATCCAACAACTATTTCAGATCATGCACCAATAACTACGATAAAAATGCAGGGTAATGAAGTGGGAGGTTTGCATAATGGTCACAGTACTTACCTTACAGACACAAGGTGCACAGTTTGAGTCTGACATGGGGTAACTGACTAAGCTTAAAATTGTTCATAAGGGCAGTTAGCCTAGTACTAATCTGATCCTATGAGCCACTGCTGCTTCCCTACGTACTTATTAAAGTGAGGAATTAAATTTCCTTGGAAGTTACAGAGAGTAAGGGGGATAAAATGACAATGGAGTTTAAAAACATAGGGTAGAAATAAATGAGAAAGATCTGGTTAAGTAGTAACAAGAATTAGAAGGACTGACAAAGGTTAAAGTACTGCAGAATAAGGGGGATCATTCAGAGCAAGAGGAGGCAAAAACTGCAGAGTGCTAAATAAAATTAATGGGTATCTGGAAAATAAGCACGGCTTTAGAAAGACTGCTGTTAAGCAACTGTTTTTTGATAATAACTCTACAACACATATACATTTAAGCATGAGTTAGGGTTGTTGTCAAACTTAAGGAGAGCCTATAACTAGAAAAACATTAGATCCTGTAGAGGGATTACAGATATTTCAGAAACTTTTTGAAAATTTGTATAAAACAGAGGACTGTAGAAATCAAGACAGCACAAATAGAAATAATCATGGAAGACTTGGATATGCCAGGGTTAGAGGGTGACTAGGCTCAATAAATAATAAAAGATGAGAAAAGATGGGATACAAACAGTGATGTATAAATCAAACTGATGGAAAGATTCCAGGAATAGATGGTATTCCTGTGGAAGTTTGGACGCTGCTAGAGAAGAAAGTAAAATATCTGGAAGGTCTTGTTTAACAGTATTTTAAAATGAGGGGAAGCACCAACATTTGGAAAAAAAAAATGTGGTGGCTGTAATGCCTAAAGACTGTAAATATCCATAAAACTCAATTTCATATAATAATTAAAACTGTAATGAGCCTACAAGTGTTTAGGTCTACAATAGCTGAAAGAATAACAAAGGTAAAGGAAAGGCCCAGATTTGTGCCAAACTGATAGTTAATGATACCACATATACAGAGTTTGTGGACACTGCGAACCTGTTAGCCAACAGGTTCTGTGAAAACTTCACTCTCCTGCCACACTTGCGCAAAGACATCTCTACCACCTGTCCTCTACGTTGTATCTCTGAACAGCAGGTCGTGAACGCCATCTCCAAGGTCAAAAATACAGCATCCGTGGGACCGGATAATATTCCAGGTGGCATCCTACATAGGCTCAGACAAGAATCATCAACGCCACTGGGTACTCTTTTCAATCGAAGTCTAAGCACTGGCTTTGTCCGTACTGAATGGAAAAAGGCCACCATTATCCCCTTGCACAAAGATGGCGCTTCCACTGACCCCAGGAACTACAGACCTACTGGCCCGACTAGCCTTAATCAACAAGGCCATGGACAGAATCATCATGGACCTTATCAATAAAGACATTGCTAACATCCAAACACTTGCCCCTACTCAATGTGGATTTGTCAAAGGGAGATCATGCCTGTTAAACCTAGTGGACTTCAAGACAGTCATCAAAGCCCTTTAAGATGGAAAATTTGTGCATACAGCCTACTTACGCTTAGCCAAAACCTTTGACACTATCCCCCACCCGGGCATAACTGACAAATTCACCCAGCTAGGTATCAACCTGTATATCATTAAATGAGTTGCTAACTGGCTCATTGATAGAACCCATATAGTCAAAATGAGGGGATCCACCTCAAAACAGCAGACATGGAACCAGTGGTGTTCCACAGGGATCAGTCCTGGGATCTCTACTGTTTGAAATCTATTTCTCCGAAGTGCAAGCTAAAACTAAAGGTCTGTGGCTGACAAAGTTTGCTGATGACTGCAAATTGGGAGCAGACACATACTCTCCAAATGATGTCGACATCCTACAAGATGGTCTTACATAAACAAATGACTGGTGCCAAAATCATGGCCTTAAACTCAATGCAAAAAAATATATCATTATCCCTTTCAGTAAGAGTGAAGTTCCTGCTAACTACCACATCAACACCACCACCCTAAGTATACACTCAGTGGTGAGAGACTTGGGCACACAGGTTGACAGCAACCTCACCTTTGATCACCATGTCTCCACAGTGGTAAGAAGGGCATTCTATATTGCTCATATCATATGTAAGGGCATTGCCTCCAGAAAAAAAAAAAGTTATAACCTCCCTGTACTCTTCTCAGGCCAATAATGGAGTACAGTAACCCTTTTGGTATGTACCTTTCCAAGCCCCTGCAGCAATTGAAGACCACAAAGATTCCTCACAAAGAAAATTCAAGGTCTTCAGCATCTGTCCTATGAAGATCTGAAATCACCACTACCTTATTCTGTTTCATAGAGACTACTCAGAGGTGATATCTGCCTTGCATATAAGGCAACATTTGACATTGCTTTATTGGAAATGCTGCATTTCCGCAAGTCAAATGGTACATGGATTACTCACTCTAATGGCCTTAACCCGGTATGCGACATTAACAGAACCTGCTGGTAGGACAGACTTCGTCTCCCAGAGGTTACCACACTTTTTGAACAGACTCTCGCTTCATGTCAAGCGGAGCACCTCATTAGCCCTCTTCAAACACAGTCTGGACAATAGAATGGATAATCATAAATTCACCCCCAGGGGTTCCACCTATGTCCCTCTTGGAGAGAGGCGATAGGTGCTGATCGTGGAAATAAGGGTAAAACTTGGTTGGCTTGTGATGGTCCTACAGCCATTAACCTAGTAACCTCCTATGATTTCATTAGGTATTGCCAAAATTGACAGATATGGATCAGTGTGGTTCTGAGAAGGGTAGGCAAACATTTGACAACATTACAAGAACAATGATGACCCAGAAGGAAGCAGAATGTAAGAAAACACCACTGCTGTTGGTGGGTCTTGATACAGAGAAAACATTCAACACAGTAAGCTGGGATTTTATTAGTAGGTCAATGGAAACATTTGCATTCCCTGAAAGGATGAATGATAAATGAGGACTCAAGAGTTTCTTGTAAAAAAAAAATCCTCTCGCTCTACAAACCACCACTTGTGGGCTCAAACTTATCCCAAGACATGGCTTAAAGATGCAAAGAGTTTGGATGTACTCCAAGGAAAACTATTTATTAAGTGACTGTCAATGTCCGTACAAATCCAGAGAACCTAGCAGCCTATGAACTGTTAAGAGAAAATTGTTACAACCATGTCAATGGCTACATAGGGAATGCTGTACCTACCAGAATTAAACCCAAAACTTGCTCCAAAAACAAACCACCCTAGTGGCATCCCAGATTAAACATAGCTAAAAGCAGGAAGTCTAACTCCCACAAAGATAAAAACTCTAACATCAAGATAAAAAGGCAGCTAAGAAGGCTAATCAAGTCCAATAAAGCCAACTTTGAGGACAACATTGTCTTATGGTTGTGTTTTGCCTAAGAAGCTTTCTTCAGCTATGTCAGAAATCTCAAAGGCATTACACAATAGTGTGCTGAACTGGTGGTTAATGCTGTCACATTCACAGAGTCGGGCTATATGGGGTATCGACTGGCTGACAAATTCAGTTCCAATTTAACATCCACTCACCTCCAGCCACCTCCCAAGAAATACCTTCTAACATAACCCCTCCAACTAAAGGTAAAGAGCATGCCCCGGCTGAGCTCACTAAAGCCAAGAACACTGCCTGAATAGGCCTCAATAATATCCCAAAATGCCCCCTGAATAGTCTAAAATATGACCTATCAGGGCCACCAGAGTTACCATTTAACTAGCCTTAAAATAGGCTTTGTGCCATGAGAATGAAGAACTGCAATGGTCATCCCTCTTCGTAGGGGCGGACCATCAACAGATCCTGGAAACTACAGAACAATTAGTCTGACATGCAAAGCCATGGACAAAGAATTACCATAGAAATGATCAAATATATAGATCTTCAGGCAATGGATCCATCCCAGTTTGGCTTTCTCAAAGGTCCTGCCTACTGAACCAATGGATGACAGCAACACAGTGTATATTGCCTACCTTGACCTGGTTAAGGCATTTAATACAATACCCCATTCTAGCATTGTTAAACTTACAAAAGAAAGCATAAAATCCTATATAACATATTGGACAGCCAGCTGGATCACAGACAGGACGCAGAAGTGTGGACTGATGCGACCACCTCCTCAAAATGCCAGTCACTAGTGGAGTCCTTCAAGGCTCTGTGATGGGCCTGATCTTCTTTGGTCTCTACTTCTCAGAAGTCGAAGCCAATGTCAAAGACTGGCTGACCAAGTCTGCAGATGATCTAGGAAACATCCAGACAGTAACATGGCCTTCACCCAACATGTACCCAAGGTAATAAGGAAATCCTTCTGTGTAGCTAAACTTGTGTGGCATCTAGGTCCATGAAAGTTATTGCACCACTATAAAATCAGGCTTCATCAGACCCATCATCAAGTATAATACACCCTTCGGCACATATCTGACCAGGCACAGAGCAACTAGAATGTCCTCAAAGACTCCTTAAAAAAGGATATAGGGCATAAACACAATGCCCTATGCAAACTGCCTCAAAATTCTACCTCTATACTCTGCCTCCTAAAGACTACTGAGAGGAGATTTATACCTGGCATACAAGGCATCCATGGACCCTGCTCTGATGACCCTTTTGCACATCCACAAAACAAACAGCACCAGTACTACCAGAGTTAAAGACGTAAATTTTGCTTGCAATATACACAGAACATGTTGGGGAGACGTATATATCTCAGAGAATTCCTTTTCTCCAAAACAGGTTTCCCATCCATGTGAACCAATTTCACTCTCTAACCCTAACTTGGACTATTGGCTGGGTAACCGAAGAATCGTCCCCAGTCTGGCACCAGGATCTCTGACAGACAGTCAGTAAATCATCTCATAACCAACAATCACACATATATAAATGTCTAAAACCTATTACTTGTCTTGTGGGACACATTTGGGTTGCAAGGCTAGGCTTATGAAGGCATTAGTGGTTCTTAGCTTGGTATACACTTATGAACCTATGAAGAATAGAAAATAATTCAGTGATTACAAAATCAACAGAACTCATTATCTCCCAAATGGCTACATTTTTCTAATTTCACCCACTTTTGACCCAATACCCCTGAAATCAATCCCATTTTCTGATAATCGTCTTACACATCATATCTCAAATTACATACTCTGGTCCTATTCCTTCATCTACAGCCATCCTCTCATAAACTTGTAGCCTGTCTCTAATGCACAAACCATTTTTCCATGACAGCACCACAGATCTGGGAATTCCACCCAACACACCAAAAAAAGAAAATTGCCTCTTCCCTAAACTTACAGAAATTCTATAAATAAGTAAGCTAATAAACAAATTCAAATATATACTTTTCAAAAGCAATAGCACAACGTACTACATTACCCTTATTAATCTCCTAGCTCAACTGCTGATAAAACTGTTTTTGTTCTATTAATTGCTCCTAAGACTACAATAAATTTTACAACAAAAGGACCAAGTCTGCAAATTTTTGATTTCCCGCCCATGAATAACTAGTACAAAGGAGCACATACAGGAAGAGGAAAAGGGGAAAAATGTGTAATTTATCGCTTCTCTTATGCAAGACATAATAAATATTTTGCAATTATGGATAGTGCTCTCATCACTCAATGCTGAATCTCTGTACAACTTTTGTATACAGTGTATGTAAGCTGCTATGTGACCTCTGCATCGAATATGAAATCCTCTCTCATTTTACTGTACTCTGTCCCAGTCTGAGCCTGAAAATGGTCCAGCTGGATCAACTCATAACACTGGCTACCACACAGAAAAAAAGAACAAAACCCATGTCAAACATCTCCGGTACTCCTGGAAACCATTAAACAACACTACAGTTTCAGTATTGAGGAGGTGGTTTAACAGAATTTTAATTACTCTTGGTGGCAATCTTATCCTAGAGTATGACAGCAGCATAGCCAAAGGCTAAGGAAGAGTTGTCTTACTCTAGTTTTGAAGACGCAGGGGGTTTCAGTGAGTCTAATAGGGAATGGGATAGAGTTCTAGGCCTTGGAGATATGGCTAAAATACAGAGCACCCCCAATTGCACTGCTGGACTTTTGAGAGTTGCCAGTTGGGGGAACACCTTTGCAGCAAATACCTTAGGGCACCTTTCACGATGATTCAACATACTGTGTGCTAATTGTAGTTAACAGTGAGGTACTGGGGCAACTCTAGCCACTTGAGGTGTTTAAGGATAATGCATTGATGAAAAGTATAAGCTTTACTGGATGCAAATTTGGCTCTTACTGTAGCACTGCTCAAATTTGCACTTCTGTATGGCCTACAGGTTGGTGAAAACTGTTGAGGCATACAGGATTGCGAGGAAAAGAAGGGAGCTGTCCTGCTACTTTCACCAAAACAGTTGAATGTGCTGTGCATATGTAAAAACATGATCAATGGATGCACTGCAGGCCTTACCTTCAAGAATGAGTGTAAATCCACATCATATAAATGCATAAAAACACAATGCAACGAATAAAAGCCACTACTTAAATGTTAATGTAAGATCAAAGCACACAATATAAAATACTCAAGGAAATTCTAAGTTTTCAATATAAAATACTAAAACAATGCTAAGAACTGTTAAGAATGAAGTATCTACTCCCTGCTTCAAGTTGCCACGCTGATGGCAAAATCAGTGAACTAATTCAACATGCAGACGGACAGCTATAGTTGAGAAACTGTCTATCTACACTATTTGCTTAGTTAATGTACTATTATGGGACTTTCTTAAAAACTGAAAAAAATAATCCTAAGAATAGAGGCCCAAAAGCCGTGAGGTCATGTTAGATGTGATAAAAAAAAAAAAAAATATATATATATATATATATATTTCAGTTAAAAACAGTTGAAAGAATTTCTGTTGCTTACTTGTCAACCAATTAAACCTACCATTCACAAACTTCCTCTTTCAAAAGCAACTCGGGAGAAATATCTTGTTGGAACTTGTTTAATCGCTCCACAGACTATCAACTGGAGCTGAAACAAGCAGCAACAGCTCGTGAAATAAAACACCTTGGACAATAATGTTACAGAGCTAACTGGTGGAATCAGACTTCTTTTTCATCATCTGCTCACACTGTACAGCAACTTGGAAAATGAGGTCACCAAACTAACTGGCAGAGCATTTTTTTCAACCTATAAGCAATGGTATTTTGTTTTCAAAAAGATGTACACCTCATTCAGACTAAATGTTTACAAACAACCACAAAATACAAGTAATATCTGAAAAGAACTCCTGAGATGCTTATTGCATGCAACACCGCTTAACATTTTGGGGTTATTGTTTCTTGACATTTCTTTCCTATTTGTATTTACTTTTGATATGCAGTTTTCTTATTCTGTGAATTTCTCTATTGCAGTATATATCGTGCTCTTCTGGAGCCCAGGTCGTGGATGAAAAGGGTGTATTCACCAGTCCACTCATCAAGCTACCAAATGTGAAACAAAAATGAAATGACATCACAGTTGCTTCTGTCAAAAAGTGTGCAAATGCATTGTCTATTGTATTTGTTCTTCGCAAATAAAAAGTAATTCAGTTATTTTTTACTAATAATGTATATAAACCTTCAGCAACATAAACCAGCATGAAAGCCAATTCAATATTTTACTATACTACTACAGGTGGAATGGGAGCTCATGCCACAAACAGTCTTTGATCCTCATTTGTGAGGATCTCTAGCCCAGTCTTTTTTGTATGGCTATAATCTGTGGAACACAATACAAGATCACATATTATCTATAAGCCATACAACGTAACCATCAATTTTAAACACAGCCTACGTATTTTTGTCTGTGCTCCGTGCGCTCATACAGAGACCCCCCCTTTTAAAATAGGGTAATGAGGAAACCATCATTTAGAACAGATTACTGCTCCAGAAGGACAGTGTGTTTTTATAAACAACGCCCTCCCCCAAAAAGTATAACAATTGCTTATTTAAGTATAATTAGAAAAAAAAAAATCAGCAAACTTTGTCATCTACCCCTAACCAGTGCAATTACAACATGTATTACTAACTGATGATGTGAAACAACACATGCTGAGCAGAATAACACCAAACCAAACATAACATGTTGCAGGAAATGCAAACACCCAAAATCTTACTGCCTGACAGCCATGTCCCCCACCTCTAAATAAATCCCACCTCATTGGCTAGTTAACTCTTTCGCCTCCCATTGGCTGCGGCAACGATCTGCTCCACGTCGCAGAACAGAAACTTCATCCCACTTCAAGGAGTGGCAACAACACACGTCAGTCAACCCCAATCACTAAGGGCAGGCTAGCTAGCCAAGCTGTCAGTCAATAATTAGCCTGTGCAATGGGACTGCTGTCACGTGAATCATAAACCTCAAGATACTCTTTAAAGCTTAGAAATAATAAGTGTCAGCTACATCTAGTATATGCACTGCAGATTCTTGCCCAATCCCGTTAGATGCCCACCTTCTAAGACAGCTTATTCCTGATTCTCTAAGCCCAGCCCCACCCGAACTTCTCCCGCAACTCCTGCACCAGAGAGGGCGCCACAACTGTCAATCACAAAAAGACGATCCTTCCTCCCAGCTCACTACCTCTGAATTGGCCAGTAAGCTTACACGGCCCCGCCCACTTCGGAGCCGGTAGGCCCCACGTTACTGTCTTAACTGTACGCTTACCTGCCAGCGGCGACCCTGTTTGTAGTAGCACTCGCACATCCTGTTGTACTCATATTCCCGTTGGTGCTGCCAGGACCTGGGCTTGATGAAGCAGGAACGACTCCCCCCGTTGGTGCGGGCACGGTGGGCCCCGCTTTACGGCCCGGCTGTGACTTTAGCATCTGGGACAGCGCGCGCTTCTACTATAGTCCTCACTTTTCTTCTCCGTCTCGTAGCAGAGCGTTTTCCAGCTTAAATTACACTATAGCAGTTTTTTTGGTCACGTTGCTTTGCTCTGTCTCTTTAAATTGCAGCAGTGACGGCACAAGCACTCTGTCTAGATTTACCTTCACAGTGTTTTGTTCACAATAAAAAAAATCCGCCTCCTTCCGCGTGCCACATACGCAGACGTACGCCTTGCCTTCTCTCTGACGTCATGGCGCAGTACCCTTCCACACTGTGGCGAAAGAAGAGAGGTTTTAATAAAGTAGTCCTCGAGGAATACTTAGTAGGTGTTGAGATTTTTAATTCATTGCGAATTAAAGTTGCACATCTGCTGTATATAGTGAAAATACAGTTTTTCGCAAAGAATGTAACAATTTTTTAATATTTTGCTGAAAACCGTAGTCAAGTACATGGGTAACATAGGCACACTACGTCACTTTAGCACGTCCTTCTCGGAAATATTTCCCCACAAGTTGTGCTAGCTTGTTGTTTTGAGTTGAAGTCGTGCTACATAAATGTGGTTAACAAATACAGCATCCGTCTCAAAGTATCCTGTTACATGAAACGTTTCTCAGTTTGAGTAAAAAAAAAATTGAGAAAGGATCTGTAATACAATCTTAATGTTTAAACGCACATTCCTTATAAATTCAGTTATGTTGGTTCACATGAACGTCTATAAAGTAACACATTTTAACCATCCTGTGAACTTAAATAAAATTATTAGTAAGGATTCATTACTCTGGCCATTTGCTTTACATTCTGAGATCTAGTATCCCACGTTTTGGAATCATGGTAAATGGTCCTGCTTGGGTATACGCACATTGGCATTGCATTACAAAACTACAACCTTCACTTTTAATAACCAGCATGTAGGATTGCTGTTTTCAAAACATCGACATACCTTAAGGATGTTGAATTACTTGTGTTCTGTAGTTACATACTGATGATCTATGGAGCTATTCCAGTAGTAATTAGGCTTTTTGCAGCCATATTGATTATGTTGGTCCATCTGCCTTCAAATGGAAGCCGGCACATTAATTTTCTATAAAAGCCGTAAACAGTTATTTTACTGCCATATACTATAGTGCTTACT
Organism: Protopterus annectens; assembly: GCF_019279795.1. Taxonomy (NCBI): domain Eukaryota; kingdom Metazoa; phylum Chordata; order Ceratodontiformes; family Protopteridae; genus Protopterus; species Protopterus annectens. The sequence goes on along the minus strand of NC_056750.1, from coordinate 875,729,517 downwards.
GACCATCATATACCTGTCAACTGTCCAGATTTTTCCCTCATATTTTTGGTATGTACCTCATACAAATTTGTGGTTTTCTTGATTTTTGTGGCAAATCAGTGAGGAATGAATTCACTAAATGATGACAGGCATTTGAGTTTCAGACTTAATAGCCTTCAGAAAATGCATAGGTTCATAGGTGTGTACTAGACTAATGGTCCTGGAGCCTTTACAAGCCTAGCCCATAGGATTTCACTGGCATCGTGCCACCCATTAGTTCACAGTGCCTCTATCTAGTAAGGCCACTGAAGTGATCCTCAGGGTGAATTTTCTATTTCCCATCCACTCATCAAGATTTCTCCTGAAGAGGGCCAGTGAGGTGCTCTGCTTGACATGTATGGGAAGCCTATTCCAGAGCATGGGCAGTCTCTGGGTTAAGAACCTGTCCCTCCAGCATGTTCTGTTGATTGTGGTAATGAGGTTGAGGTCGATGGAGCGTGTGGCACGGAGGGATTGGGATTTCTTCAGATGTAGCATATTTAACAGAGCTGGGTCAGACATGGCTTTGTAGGTCACGCAGAGATTGCCTCTAAGGCAATACGAGAGAGAATAATTTTTTTTTATTTTACATTTGTTGACCGGGATAGTCCGACTGGATGCATGTCCATTTTCAGCGGAGGCCCGGGGAGAAAAGCTCCAAGGGTAAGCAGATACAGCATTACATAATACCAGTATTACAAACAGATTATTTACAGATATTACATAAGTAAGCAAGTTAAACAAGTTCCACAGGTTAAAGTTAGTCCTGAGCACAAGTCAGGATTAAATTAAATTACACAGTAAACTGGTAAACAGATTTTTACACATTCGAGTTAGCCAGGCTTGATACATTGACATAGCCAGTTAAGTGACAAATGTTGTTTGAGTCTAGTTTTAAATTGACCTAAGGTGGAAAGTAAGGTAATATCAGCTGGAAGTGAGTTCCAGGATCTACTTACAGAGTTTGCAAAGAGAGAATCACCGGCTGTGTTATTAATTTTGCTAGTCTGAATTAGTAGTTTGTTAGAGGATCGAAGCGGTCTAGGATTGTTATAGGGGGTGATAATATTTTTAAGTGCAGGAGTATTGTCCGGATTATAGAGAATTTTATAGGCCATAATCAGTTGGTTATACTGGATTAGGCTAGGTAGTTCAAGCCAACCAAGCTGATTTAGATTGATGCAATGATGTGTCCTAAAAGGCAGCCCAGTGGCAAACCTGGCAATGTGGTTGTAGCAAATTGAGAGTTTGTTAAGGACAGTCTTGTTCAAATTCGAGAGTAGAGGGATGCATACAGAAGGGTTGAAAGAAGGTGAGAGCGAGCTATGGCAATTTTAGCTGGAGGGTTAGGAAGGCTTTTATTCTGTAAAGTGACCCTAGTTTTTATTGATGGTTTTGATAGTTTGGTTAACATGTAGTTCAAATTTGAGATTATTGTCTATGATGACACCTAATAGTTTTGTAGATGGGTCAGGGGAGATTATTGTGCCATCATTTGATTTTATGGTAAAGGTGAAAGCGGTAGACCTACGTGTTGGTGAAAATAACAGCATGTCAGGTTATATGGGATTTAGGATCAGACGATGTTCAGAAAGCCAGTTTTCTATTGTATTAAAGGTGGTCTGGGTAGCTGACCATAACTCTACTGGAGATGTGGCTGAGCAAATCAGAGTAGAGTCATCAGCATATTGGATACAGCTGACTTTTGGGATGACAGTATAAAGGTCGTTAATGAAGATGGAGAACAGCAAGGGCCCTAGTATAGAGCCTTGTGGTACTCGAGGGTGTTAGGTAGAAGGTTAGAGAGTTTGTTCTGCCAGAGGACAGCCTGCTGTCGACCATTCAGGTAGGATTGAAACCACTGGAGGGCTCCAGTATCTAGACAGAATGTTTGCAGGGTGTGGATTAAAAGTTGGTGATCAACCATATCGAATGCCTTGGAAAGATCCAAAAAGAGGGCTGAGGATATATAATTATTGTTGCAATTATGGTTTATGGTGTTAGTAAAGGTTAGGAGGGCTGAAGTAGTGCTGTGATGAGGACGGAAGCCATGCTGAGTGTCTGCCATAAGGCGATTTTGGATTAGGTGGTGCATGAATTGTCTATGAATACATTTTTCCATAATCTTTGCAAGTGGAGAGAGTATAGCTATTGGCCTATAATTGGAGAATTCAGTAGAGCTGCCTCCTTTGTGAAGTGGGATTACATAGGATATTTTCCAGATGGTGGGAATTTTAGCTTCTACTATGGTTCGATTGATTAGTATTGAGACGGGGTAAGCAATAGCATCAGCTGATGGAGTGACTGGAGTTCTTTTGAGTCTGTCCATATAGGGCATGTGTTTAAGGGCAAGGATCCTCTTTGTAAGGTACTTTTGTGGTCTCTCCAGTTGTTGTAGGTGTCTAGTGAGGTACATGCCAAATGAGGCATTATACTCTATAATTTGTCTAATGAGGGAAGAGTAGATAGAGATGATGACTTCTTTCTTCCTAGATCCAAAACCCTTCTTAATGAGATGTGCCACATAGTGGTTGCTATCAACCTGTGTTCCCAGATCTCTTATAACACCTTCGGTGTTCAGTGGAGTACCGTCAATGTGGTAATTCATGGACAACGAGTTTTTCCCAAAGGGAATGACAATGCATTTTTTGGCATTTAGCTTACAGCCATGGTTTTGACACCAGTCATTGGTTTCAGTGAGGCCTTTATGTAGAATGTTTACATCGTTTGGGGAGTTAATAATGGCTCTCAGCTAGCAATCGTCTGCGAACTTGGTCAGCCGGAGTCCCTATGTGTTGCCCTGGACTTCAGAGAAGTAGGTGCCAAACAGGTGAGGACCCAGGACTGATTCCTACTTTCACAGTGCGGGCTGTATCGGTGAGCCAGTTTGCAACCCACCTAGTGATATAGGGGTTAATGCCTAGTTTAGTGAGTCTATATATAGAGCGGCCACGGTGGTGCAGCGGTTAGCGTTGCCACCTCAGAGCAAGAGATTCTCCTGTTCGATTCTCAGCTGGGGTGCCTTCTGTGCGGAGTTCGCATGTCCTCCCTGTGGTCGCGTGGGTTTCCTCCGGGTGCTCCAGTTTCCTCCCACATCCCAAAGACATGCTGTAGGTGGATTGGACACTCTAAATTGGCCCTAGGTGTGAGTGCGTGTGTGTGCGCCTTCTGTGGAAGGTTGGGTGCCGGGCTGGCAACTCAACACCGTAAAACTCCACTGCCAATCATGAGCAGACAGGTGATCCGCTGTGGCAACCCCTAACCGGGAAAAAGCTGAAAGAAAAAGAAGTGAGTCTATCTATAATTCCTGAGTGGGGAATGGTATCAAAGGCCTTGGCTAGATCGAGGTAGGTTGTATGAACTACCTTGCCTTCATCCACAGCTCTGGTGACTGACTCAAAGTCGACCAGGTTAAGCAGGCATGATCTAACCCTCACAAAGCCAAATTGTGTTGGGCCCAGTGTTTGGAGATTCCCTATATCCTTACTTATAAGGTCCAAGATGATGCGCTCCATAGCCTTACATATATCAGACTCATCAGGCTAATAGGGCGGTAGTTCCCAGGGTCTGTAGTCACTCCCCTTTTATGTAGTGGAGTGACTGTAGCAGTGCGCCATTCGACAGGGACAAAGCCTGAAGTGAGGCTGTGATTGAACAGGGCACACAGATGTGGTGCCAGTTCACATTATAATTTGTGTAACACAGCCAGGGATATTGTCAGTCTCCATGATGCTGTATTCTTGGTCTTGGACAGTGCAGTTTTAACCTGTGCAACAGTAATATTGGGTACTTGGCATTCCTCTGGTATTGTGATTGGTCCTTTGGGGAAGAGGGGTAAAGCTGGCACTGAATCTGTTGGTCAGTATGTTGGCAATATCAGTTGGCTCGGTATAGGAGGTACCATTGTGCAGTAGCTCAGAGCATATCTGGGTATTGCCGTGTAGATTCTTAACATAACTATAGAAGGCCTTGTGGATGTCTTTTAGTATCTGCTGCAATTCTATTTTCATAGCTAGTTTTGGAGGATTTGATAAGGGATCTCAACTTTTTGTTGAGGTTAGCAAGGGAGTTTTTCTAGTCTTAGGACTTCATCTTTTTCTGCAACAGTTTCTTTCTTCTGTTGTAAAGCTTGTTTATGGCAGGGGACCACCAGAATGGCTTCCTTTTTTTGGAGGAGAGCATCTTGGTTCTGTTGGGTATGACCAGTTCCATGCATTTGTGTACGTGCTCGTACAATGCTTTGGTGTATGATTCAGCAGTCGTGCACCTATTCTCCATTTTCATGGGAGTCGTGAAGTTAGCCACCTCTATTTTTAGAAGCCCAAAGTTGGCTTTAGAGAAATTTTTCACAGTGGTTAGCTTTCCGTGTATGATTCAGCAGTTATGCAACTATTCTCCATTTTCATGGGCGTCGTAAATTTAGCCACCTCTATTTTTAGAAGCCCAAAGTTGGCTTTAGAGAAATTTTTCACAGTGGTTACCTTTGCGGGGGGTGTGGGTGGGATGTGGATTTCCTTGGTGATTAGTTTGTAGTCAGATCTCACCAGGGAGGAGTTGACTAATGGTGTAGAGCAACGGTCACCCATTTTAGTAATAACCAGGTCAAGGATGTTGCTACCTCTGGTGGGGGCTAAGAATGAGCTGATCCAGGGCATTTGGAATTAATGAATTCCAGGAAACGTTGGGCAAGTGCGTTGGTACATGAGAAGTTTTCCCAGTTAATGGAGGGGTAGTTGAAGTCGCCGAGTATGAGGGTGTTGGGTTGGACCTTAATATTTTCCAGGGTGCTTAGGAACATGGAGTGAGAGTCTTGGGACATGGCAGGGGATCTATAGCAGGCTACAACCTGAATCGCTGTCTTACCTAGTGTTAGATGTACCTGAAGTATCTCTGATGCATTATGTTGGGCTACTAGTTTGGAGGTCTGCATATCCTTTATGAGTACGGAGACACCACCGTCTTTAGAGTGTCGGTCCAAGTTCTGGAGCCGAAAGGTGTGGAATGAACTGTAGCCTGGTAGTGCAGGGGTGCTTTCTGCTGCTTTGAATCAGGTCTCTGTTACTGCACATATGTCGAAGTTCTCCATTTTGAGGAGTGCTCTGAGTGGGTGCATCTTGAGATTTAGACTTCTAGCATTGAGTAGCATGACCCTCAGATTGCATTTGCTTGTAGCTGTCATGGTGGTAATTTGGTCTTTAGAACATTGCCTAAAAAGGCACTGTAGGAGTGGCAGGAGCCTTGGCCAGTATCCAGAATCCCAGGGGTGACAGATGCAGGCCATTTTTGGTAAAGCATTGAGGTCTGTCAATCATGTCATCCCAGGCAGACAGATACTGGATCCCCTTAGAATGACACCAGAAACAAACAATTGCTGAACTCAGTCATTTTTTGCTTGTGTTGTGGTATCATTCTGGGCAACAGTAGGATGCTACTTAGGGCTAGGATCATACCTGCCTGGGCTATATGATCTGAGAGCTCCTCCATGTCTCTTTTCCTGTAGTCCAAAGAGGTACGTCTCAGGTCATTCACACCAACATGGACAATGACGGAGTCATATTTGTACCTGTCGTGGAGTGACCCAAGTGCATGCATTACATAATGGAGCCTAGCACCCAACAGACAGCTGACTGTTACCTTCTCCTTATTCAGCCTAGTGAGTGGGATATCAGTGTGCCTCGCTATTGAGTCACCTATGACTAGTGTACTGGGCAAGCGGTTTTGCCTTAGGGGCTTTGGTTGAGTAGCACACTGTTTAGGTGGGCTATGTGTCACATGGTTTGTGTTGTGTTGTGGTGGTTGAGTGTGTTTCTGCCTTGGAGGCCTCTGCTGTTTGGTAGATTTCTAATGAGAGCCTCCATGAAGGTGGGTGTATTTATGTGAGAGCAGTGATGGTGTATGTTTTGGAGGACTATGTGTTCCAAGTGGTGTCATGCAAGTGCTGACCTTCTCCTCTTGACTGTCTATTCCAGTCTTGGCTGGTGAGTGCATGGCTTCCAATTTGGAAATATAGGTGCATCTCTCACAAGTCTGAGTGTTGGGAGGTAGGAGGAGAGGGTTGTCAGTGTACATGAGGCAGTTGCTACATTGCCTCAGGATGCTCAGGTTCACATGACCTTTTTATTCTAGCAACTTTCTAAATTAATAAAAGCAATATTTAGAGTATCCCTCCGTAGTTTTAGGGCTCTGCCCCCCCCCACATTATTTTTGTTTTTGCCCAGATTTTTTTGTGCTAAAAAGTTGAGAGGTATGCTGACTATGTGGAGTACTTTGCTGACCAGGAAGTATTTGAATAGATGTAATCCATTTTTAGTTGATGTCTGAAGAGGAATTTCCACAATGAGTCAAAAAAATTGAGGATAAGGAACAAAGGACAAAAATGTACAGGCAACAGACTTTTGAACTCTGATATCCCACGTGCTGCTACTTCTGCAGTCATCTGTTCATAGTTTGTATATTACAGGTATAAATAACCACTCTCCCTGCTACCATTGGTTCATAACCGAGTGCAGTTCTATGGTATTCCAGCAGCTAAAGGGGTATTCAATATGCAGCTTAGATGTACTGTGAATGACCATGCGTAATGCCAAACTACAATCCACTGTAAATTTAGTAAGACCTACTCCTATAATTATTAACAGTCAACTATAATTTCAGTTATGCCACTTCTATTATGCAGAGATAAAGCCCTGTCTGTGACCCACACAACCCAGGACTGACTAGAGGAGTAGGTATTGTTTCAGCCACCTAGGGGAGATGACAGTTGCTGCAAACACCAGTTTACCCATCTTTGGTGGGGGACGGCAGGTAACCTAAACATCTCTATGGCTGCTGCCCAGTGGAGGCAGATATTACAAGATATAGCAGTCCACAACAAAACTTACATGTTTACTAAGCTAAATGTTTGCAGAGTACCTGCATTTCCACCCATGTATGGAAATGCACATGACTTACTGGGGTGGAATCATGCTGTTTGTCCTGCCACATGTAACAGGAATAAGCCAAAATAATAACTTTGATAGGTGCCTGTATGGCGACCTCCAGAAACCAGATGTCACTAAAGGAGGATGGAGAGACTGGGCAGGAGGCAAGAGGTCTGTCTAATGGTCAGCAGGCACAAAATGAAAAGATACAGGAAGAAAAATATAATTTTTGTCACTTCCTAAATTTTTGGGATGGGAAATGACTTCAGGGATAGGACTTGTAATCATGATTGTTTATTTAGTATTATTTTATTTCTCTTTGCTTACGAGGAAAATCTGACAGGGGTTTATCCAATTTTCAGTGGAAGTCCATGGAGAAAAGCTACAAGGATAGGGAAATACGTTACATAAAGCTCCACAGATTAGATGCACACATTCTTCTTCTTTCGGCTTTTCCCGGTTAGGGGTCGCCACAGTGGATCACCTGTCCGCTCATGATTGGCAGCGGAGAGTTTTACAGTGTCGAGTTGCCAGCCCGGCGCCCAACCTTCCACAGAAGGCACACACACACGCACTCACACCTAGGGCCAATTTAGAGTGTTCAGTCCACCTGCAGCATGTCTTTGGGATGTCGGAGGCAACCCACGCGACCACAGGGAGGACATGCAGACTCCACACAGAAGGCACCCCAGCTGAGGATTGAACCGGAGAACCTCTTGCTGTGAGGTGACAATGCTAACCACTGCACCACCGTGGCCGCCCTATTAGATGCACACATTACATAACAGAAAACAATCATTTAATATAGAAAATACTGTGACTTTTACAGTTAACACATTTCATAGGATAAAACAGTATACATTTCATAGGAAAACATTTGAGTTTTCAATACATAAAGCAGTCCATTACAGGCAGATTCCCAACTTAAGAGTTTACATATTTCTTATATGAGATAAAAAGAAAGTAGAGGGTGGAGTAAAAAAACAAACATAAGAAATAAATGACATTTAAGGAAATTAGTATAATGTGATTATCAGTAGTTTTCTGGAAGATAAAAAAATCTTGCAGGAGAAAAAAGTAAGTAGAGGGTGGGGGTAAAAAAGCATGTTAAACATGAATGAAAGAACTAGAAGGCTGTTTGGGAAGTTAATATAATGTGATCATAGTGATAAAGAAAAAAATTGTTTAAGTCAGGAAGTAGAAAGATTGAGATTAAATGAGTGTAATTACAAGGAAAAGCATGGCTGTTATCTCTGGTACCTTGGTCTGTCACCTGCTCTAAACCTGGTAAGACCATTGTTATTCAGCTAAACGAGATCAACGTCAAGTGTCGTATCTCAGACCAAGTTGTAAAAAGAGTCAAATCCTCAATCTCTTCAATATTATTGAAAAACAAGGTTAGCTGAGGTGTAAATCCACACCCCATCACTCAGTTGCAAAATCTCACTGATTGTAACCTACCTGTAGACTGCACCAGTAAACTCAATATCTTTGCACATAAGTGCTATACTTGTAACCAGTAAGTGTAATTCCCTATGCACCAAACATAACATTTTGCATCACTGTGAGTCATCCACCATTGTACACAGCCTGAGATGTCACACTGCTAACAATAATAGCTGTTCAGTGCTGTAATTGTTAAGGTGTTTAAATGTAATTATTTAATAGTACCAGTGATTGCAGTGTACATTCAGAGGGTGGGTGGCAGTTTTAGAACTGCACTCTAAACACTTTGGTCCTGAATATGCCCCTACTGACCCTAGTTCATTTAGTAGACCAGGCGCTGGGGGAGATGGTCAGGAAGGGAGGGATGAGACTATGCAGCTAATGTCAGCTCCTATCCTGGGAACAGGGTATTGACAGACCTCCCTCTTCAAGAGCCCTACCAGAGGGAACACCCAGAATTGCAGTACTGGCATCTAGGAACTATGGAAAGCACAAGGCCTTAAAAAAGGTAAGCACGTACCCAGCTTGAATCATGGGTGTAATGCCCTTATAGTGGGTCTAGTATAGAGGGCACTGGTGCCCATTTTCCCAAAAACTTGGGAAAGTGTTATATGCTTACAGTCTCCTACCCCCTACTGAATGACAGCCATGATACTCAGCTCTCACCTCTCCCTTATGCTGTCTAAGATTCCAACATGCAATGAAATGCACAACAGTCACTGAGCGAGCAGTGGCAAAAAAAAAAAAAAAAGCCGTTGATATGTTGAAATAAAGCTGCAATAGCAAGATCAATCCAACAGTAAATTAATTAGCTCTTGTAAATATGTAAATTGGTAACACTGCTTTATAAGCACCAATGATATAGCATCTGGCAAATCAGAGCCCCGAGAGTAAAGACTACCCCTTATATGTTTCAGTTTTGTCCAAGTACAGCATCATAAAACATATTGGCTAAATTACCCAAAAACAACTTGTCCAGATTCAGTAAAGTACACGATATGTATTAAAAAAAAATTCTTACCACATTTTTGTGCTTTTTAGTCAGTCAGAAAGATTACACTAAGTGTAAATGTAGTCTACAGTTTGTGGTCACCTTTATGAGTTTCTGTCAATATTTAAAGCTGCAAGAGTATCAGTAGGAAAACTAAAATTAGGAGGAAGAAGGTGTGAGTTATGTCTGTGTTTGTACACTTAGTGTAGGAGTTATTGAATCCCAGAGCTTGTCTTTAGATGCGAGTTGAATACTGTATCGTACAGTCAACCAATATCTCAGCCTACCTTTTACCCAAGTGCTTTTCTTCTGTAAAAAGCTAGCTGATAGAACTGGAGATGTTTCTTTTCACCTTTCTGATGACTGCAGTGTTTACACATTTCTGGCGACTTCTTATCCTTCCCCATTCATTCCAGAAATTTCTTCTTTGTCCTCTTGTAACTGTATGTTCGGCTGATATTCCCCTGACAAACACCCTGTTAGTGTACCATGCCTTTGTGCACATGGTGCTGTTCTTGAGTGGAAACAATTTTAGTTTGGCAGTGCTGTAATGCATCTTTATGTCGCTATTTATCAAATGCCCTTCAAACTTTAACTTTAATACTCCTAATTGTGAGAAACTGCAGAACAGAATGCATTTATGAAATGGGTTACGTTTATTAACAAGGACCTTCCATGCCAGCATGCTGTTCCTAATCTGATAAAAACAAACTGCAGAGCATATTAGAGATCATTCCTGGTTACAAGTATTGTCAAAGTATTCCAAGTTGCTTTGTTTCTCCACCCTTTGTACTTTGCTCATTTCTGAGTGAGAGTAGACAGACAATATTCTCTCTCCACTCTCCAAAATACTAGAGAGATGCATACACTCTCAGGTCTCAGACTACCTCCTTACTAACAACCTCCTTTCCAATACTCAGCATGGTTTCTGACCAAACCATAGCACCACCACTGCCTTACTCTCCTTTACTAACACTATCCTTCAGCATAAAATCAATGTCTGTCTCTCATCTGCTACTTTCCTAGACCTATCTAAAGCATTTGACATGGTCCCACACAAACAACTTATCTCTGTCCTCAATAACCTGTCCTTCTCACAATCAGTCACCAACTGGTTTCAGTTACCTGTCTGACTGCCAACAATCCGTTGTATGACAGAATGACATATCTCCCCAACTACCTGTCTCCATAGGGGTTCCCCCAAGGATCCATCCTTGGACCCCTACTCTTCTCCGTTTTCACCAATAATCTAGCCTCTGCCACCAAACCTGGCACACTCATACAATACGCAGATGACTCAACCACTATCTGCTCAGCCCAGTCCCTACCCAAACTGCAAAAAGTCACACAGGAAGCATTTTCTTCTGTTGAAACTTGGTTATCCAATGCCCAATTAATACTCAACCCAAACAAAACTAAACTACTCATCTTCCAACCCACCAAACATACTCAAAACATCTCTCACTTTAACATCACAGCAAAACACAACACCACTATATACCCAACTGAACACACCAAATTACTAGGAGTGGAAATAGACAAACTAAAATTTGACATTCACATATCCATGACCATAAAAAAAGTCCACTAAAAACTAGGAGCGTTCTACAGAAATAAGCAACTTCTCACCAAAGCAGCAAAGATTTCAATAGCAAATTCCCACCTTATCTCCACCCTACTTTATGCCTCTCCAATATATACCAACCTAAGGAAATGCGATCTAAACAAGCTAGAGACCTGCTACAACAAAATCGCCAAATTCGCCACAGGGGCATCCTACCGTAGTCACCACTGTCTCTCACTTGCTGAACTGGACTGGCTTGAACTCCCTCACCTCCTTCAATGGCATCAACTCTCACTCGCCCACAAACTAGTAAACCATCCACTAAATGTCCCATCCCTCCAGAATCTACTCCAACCCTATCACACCACCAGACCACTAAGATCCAGCAACAAAAATCACTTGCAGATCACTAAAGCCAATAACTCTGCTGGTGAAGCACTATTCCCTTGTTCCATAGCCAAATTATGGAACTCCCTCCCACCCACAATTACCTCCATACCATCATGCACCCACTTCAAAACTTTACTAAAAGCGCACCTAAAAACATGCTGGCTATGCCCTTGCAACTCCCACTCTAATATCACCCACCCCATCCAACCACTACCTTTCTTTCCACTCCACTAACTACCTTGATTATAGCAAGCTCAGATGCTCATAAGCCTAGTACTTATTATACAGCAGAAACTTCTTATTGTAACATTTGTTAATGTCTGTTATGTACTTCACAGATAAAGATTCTAGTTGTCTACTGATGTACTATGTTCTTCATCTGTAAATATGTTGTAAGTAATTGCTATGTAAATTGTTAATCGCTATGTAATCCAATGTAACTACTGTCTGTTTATTTTAACTGTGGAGCTTTTCTCCCCAGGCCTACGCTGAAAATGGACCTACATCCAGTCGGACACTCCCAGTCAACAAATATAAATAAATAAATATATTTTTCTTGAAAACAAACCACCCTATCACATCCAGGCCAAAAGCTGATGAATTGAACGGCAACATCATATAGTCACTCTGTGCACGGCTAGTTATTCAAGTTTAAAAAAACAGATGCGAAACTCAGTTTTGTGTAATAAAAACTGTTTCAGGGCAGTTATTTTGTGAGGGTTAGCAAGTATGCAAATGCCCAACTCTGAAATGTTCCTCTATATGTTTACATAATCTGTTTTTTGTAATGTGCAACTGTCTCACTACATGAATTATTGTTTATAAGCTTTATCTTCCCCTCTGGTCTGACTTCCTGCTCCTGCCCTTACATACGGACTGTAATCCAGTTGTTGGTTACTCTGTGCCTTCATTTACTGTTGTTAGTTTACTTTGTATGAGAAGATCTCTGCTCCCGCATTTTTATTTTATTTTTGTTTCTGTAGTGCCCAACATCACTTTACTCCTTGTTACATCTTGTTGTTAGTGGTGTATTAACTCGGGCTTTACTCTTATGTTTCCATTATTCAATATCTGCTGTTGTATTAATTCTTGTCAGATATTTATTTTTCTTTTCTGTTTTCTTTATAGACTGAAAATAGTGCTCCCCCAAGTCATCATCCAAGAAGGTCAATTGGGATGGATCCCAGTAAACCCCTGCACTTTACCATGAGACACAGCCAGGAAAACAACTACTAATTAATAAATAAAGTGCACAAGTTTCAGAAAATGGGTTCAATAAATTTTCTTCTGATTTACCATATCTGGAAGAGTAAACTTAATTTCCTGAAAATGTACATAGCTTTCTGTCTTTGTTCTAAGTTAAAATTGCACAGGGGTTCTGAGAATTTATTTGGTAATTTGTTTTGAGTGTTTTAATTGAAGTAAACTGTGACAAAAGGTTCACATGAAGGTTTGAAGAAACAATTGCTTAAAACATCAGCCTGCAAACATTAGTGTGTAGATGCAAGACAAACGTTGTAAATACACATTAAAAAATGCCATTTATAACAGGTTGGCATAATAGCTTTCTGTCATAATGGCTGTTCTGTCCACATTATCATTCAATGTAGATGGCCTTAAAAAAAGTACTGAATTATATTAAGAAATGTAGGATGAAAGACTTCTGGTATGGTGACCTAATAAAAAACATAATCTGTTCACTTTCCCCACAAACTAAAGGTAAAGTTATACCCACCCATCTTCAGCGAACATTAGAAGTTATAGTGTGAATGTCCCAAAGGCAGGACAGCGTACTGATGAAGAAAAAAGCAGACATCAACAGCACATAAATCAGAGGAAACAGTTTAACTTGACGGAGGTACCACCTAGGAACCCTACAGCTCCAGGGCAGAGTTCAAATACTAAGGAACTTCAGCCTTTGGTCTCCATGGCTGCTACCTATCGGGAGATAAAATAAATGAAAGTGACTCTGCAATTCTTTATTGAAAAAACAGACCTTAATTTTCAATGCACTTTTAATGCAGAGTCAAATGCACTCCAGGAATTGAGAAGGAAGGACCAGAACTCCAAGCACAAATGGATGCCTCTGAAGCCAGACAAGACTATCTTGAGGCAAGATTAAGAAATCTGAAGACAGGGCTCGAAGGAAAAATACAAGCTGATAGGGCTCCCAGTGCAATTAGAAGGTCATAACTGTGTAATTGTTGTACAGGAGATACTATCTCAATGGACAAATGAATCTATAAATGATATTTTAATAGAAACAGCATACTGCACACCATGGAGGCTTCAGAGAATAAGTTCAGGATGACCAAGACACATTGTGGTCAGGTTTGCAACTTAACGCCCACAAGGAAAGACTGTTATCCCTACTTTGGAAGCCAGATAATAAACTGACCTGGGCTTAGAAATAAATACTAACAGATCAAGATTTTCCCCTGATAACCAGGAAACTGAGATTAAGTTTCCTATCTATAATTAAACTACGTAGACTTCTGGATGTCAAATGCAAGTTATTTTACCCAGACTCTTTATAAAGATTTTTTCACCAGGTATGGCAAGATTGATTACACAGCCAGCAGAAGCTAGAAGGTAAGTATTAAAACATGCATCAACAAGGTAGGTGGGTCAGCCAGATTCAGCAGCAGATGCACAGAAATTTTTATATGCACATGATGTGTTTTTTTACTTGATAAATCTACAAAACGAAATTTCAGTCTTATGAAACTGAGACAGTTTCAGTTTTTTGGAGGCATAAAATTAATGAAGATAAAGCAAAGGCTATAGTGGTAAGCTATGTGCCTACATATGAATTGGGTTAATAATACTTATATTTATAGGGACATAATAAAATGAATTATTTAGATATAAACATTCTGTATGGATTAAATAAGGATTTTGTTATGGCATCTAAGGACATGTGGGAAGAGACTAAACCAACAATAATACAAAATATCTCTTGGGGGGGACTCCCTAGTGCCCCACATGCTGGGTCTACTAGTTAATCTATCCCAACTGGACTTATTCCTGTATTGCTTGGATCAGTCGAGGATCCTAAGAGCATTTCAGGAGCTAGCCATCTTTCCATACAACCAGGGTTTTTTCTTTCTATGCCCTACCCATTCTTCCCTCCCTCCCTTCCTGTGACGTTATGTCAGATGGGCAAGTGTACAATGAGGATGCTGCTGCATATCACCCTACCTTTGCAGCAGGTCAACCAGGTCCACCCTTGCCTTCTCTTAGGCTCGAGCCACCTCACAGCAGTATCCCTAGTCTACATCACGGATCGTCACAGGAGATACCCATGTTCATAGGTAGGTACTAGGCTATTTGCCCTAGGACCTATACAAGCCTAGCCAAAAAGGTACCCTGGCTTTTGCCACCCAAGAAAATTATTTTCCTGTGCCCCTGTCAAGCAGAACCACAGAAGTGATCCCCGGGGTGAATTTCCTATTACCCATCCAATCATCAAGATTTTTCTTGAAGAGTGCTAATGAGGAGCTCTGTTTGACATAGATAGGTAGTCTGTTCCAGAGTATGGGAAGTCTCTGGGACAGGAATCTATTCCCTCCAGCATATTCTGTTTATTGTGGTGACAAGGTTTAGGTCCCTAGAGCGTGTAGCTCGGAGGGATTGGGATTTCTTTAAGTGGAGCATGTCCAACAGCTCTGGGTTTGACATAGCTTTGTATGTTAGGCAGAGATCGCCTCTGAGTAGGCGATAATGCGACTGAGTAAAGCTGGAGTTTTTTGAGTCGGTCTGCGTAAGGCATCTGTTTAAGGCCAGTAATCCTCTTTGTGAGGTATTTTTGCGGCCTTTCCAGTTGTTGTAGATGTCTTACGAGGTACATACCAAAAGGGGCATTGTACTCTATAATGGGTCTAATGTGTGATGAGCAGAGGGGAACAATGACCTCTTTTTCTGGATGAGAAACCTTTTGTGATGAGGTGTGCCACGTAGAAGGATTTTCTGACCACTGTAGAGATGTGTTTATCAAAGGAGAGACTACTGTCCACCTGTGTCCCAAGGTCTCATCACACTTTCGGTGTTAAGTAGACTACCGCCTATGTGGTAGTTCATGGGTACAGAGTTTTTACCAAAGGAAATGACAGTGCACTTTTTGGCATTGAACTTGAGATCATGGCTCTGACACCAGGCATCTGTCTCAGTGAGGCCCTATTGTAGGATGTCCACATAGCTAGGAGTTTCGATTATGGCTCCTAGTTTGCAGTCATCTGTGAATTTAGTTAGCCAAAGACCTTCTGTGTTAGCCTGTACTTAGTATGAAGTAGATACCAAACAGGAGAGGACCCAGGATTGAACCCCGTGGTACTCCACTTGTCACTGGTCTTAAGTCTGATTTGGAGTCTGCTACTTTCACAGTGTGGGGGTTCTGTCAGTAAGCCAGTTGGCAACCCATCTTGTGACATAGGGATTTATACATAGTTTAGTGAGTTTATGTATAATTCCAGAGTGGGGGGATGGATGAAATGAAGGCTGATATACATAACACAATGAGAAGGTTATAATTCAGAGTGGAAAGGGACAATGATGATGAAACTGGGCATGGGAGTAGTTCAAGATACAAGGAGAGAGTAGAATTTTGGATGCAGGTCCTTAAGGGGAATAACATCAATGCAGAATATTATATTCATAAAGTAGCAGAAATTACTCTAAGAACTAAGCCAGGATGGCATGATGGTTAAGGTGTTTATCTTACAGACACAAGGTGCAGGGTTTGATTCTCACATCGGGTAATTGGCTAGGCTTGAAATGGCTCACAAGAGCAGTTTGCCTAGTTCTAACCTATGAACCTAAGCCAACATGGGAATGGAAAAAGGAGATTCTACCGATAGGGATGACTGCAAGCAAGTGTACAGAATATATCTAAAAGGGTAGAATTTCACTGAAGGATATTAGCAAAGCAACCAAGGTGTTTGTCACTCATCCCTCTATAGTATGGATGATGAATAGGCGGGGTAGTTCATTTATATGCTTTATTACATAAAAACATATCAGGATGGATAGCAACATTACAAAATATAAACAAGCTGATTAACTGACATACTATACAGACATACATGCTTACATCTCAACAGCTTACTACAAAATAGCAGTCAGGCTCACATTAATTATTAATGCTCAGTATTTATACACTTGTGCAAACCCCTGGAAAGCTTCTTAAAAGCATACATACATATTGATCTACATACTCCTTCTTAAATAGATTGCCCTCAAATTAAATGACATTAGAATAAGACATGCAATAATACAGACATTAGAAACAAACGCAATGTTCTTGTCCAAGTTGCAGTGTATCTGTAACATGGTCTGGAAATGCGACCTGATCTAGTAATATAGTAATCAGAACTGGTTTAACAACAGGAACAGTCATCACTGAACGATTTGTATCAGGAATTTTGGGATTCATCTCAGGAACAGGAATATTTACTGGAATGTTATCTGGAATTGGAACATGGACAACTCACTCTGAGATATAGAATCTTTCTCACAAGCAAAATGCTGTGGTACAGGTTCAGACATCGGCATCAAATGTTTCCGGTTCCACCTAAGCTCTACTCCTTGTGATTCCACAATGTACGATCTCAGCTCTGGGCAAATACTCTTCACGACTCCAATCCGATCATAACCTTTGCACGTTTGCATTCTCACTGTCTCTCCTTCATGTAATGGATTGAGCAGTTTGCTGGACTTGTCATAATAAGACTTCTAGGCCAAGTGCTTCTTTGACAGATGGGCTTTTACTGATTTGTTGTTCTTAGCAAATGGAATCAATAAACTACTGCTGACTGGTAATGTGGTTCTGGTTTGTCTCGACAGAAGTCTCTGGGCAGGTGAACCAAGATGTTTATCGTGAGAAACATTTCTGAGATTCAAGAGATTCAAGAAAACATCACTATTGTCTTGTTTTGACTTTCCTAGTAACTGTTTTGTACTTTGAACTGCACTTTCTGCCAAACCATTTGTCTCCGGGTACTCAGGACTACTCATAACATGGATAAAGTCCCACTTATCAGCAAATGTCTTGAATTGCTGGCTTGTAAACTGTATACCGTTGTCAGAAATAACTTTGTGTGGACTAAAATGGACTGCAAAGTGATGCTTCATCGTAGTAATGACAGTGCTGGATGCTAGATTAGGAAGTAGGTCAAGCTCAAACCAATTTGAATAAGAGTCTGCTAACATCACCATTCCATTTGAAAATGTCAGTGGCTACTGTCGACCAAGGTAGTTCAGGAATTTGGTTTAGATGAAGTGGTTCCTTCTGTTGATGCAGCTTTGTACTATTAGATACAGAACAAGATGATAGTACTCCCTCAATGTCTTGTGAGAAAGAAGGCCAAACTACTAGTCCTCTCACCCTTCTTTTGGTAGAATGTGCTCCTGGGTGGCCACAGTGCATGATAGTAATGTACTCATATTACAAGGACTTTGGAACAGTTACTTTCAGACCTTTTATGACGATACCATTGTCATACAAAATCTCATCTCTGTAAAGAAAATAAGGTTGCACTTCTTGAGGTAAACTAGATTGCTTTGGCAGCCATCCTTGTTTGATAAAGCAGTTGAGCTTCTGTAAAACTGGATCTGCGGCTTTATGACATCCAAGCTCATCAAGGTGCGTCGAAGAAACATTTCTCATTTACATGACTTGAAGTTGCACATTCTCATGCTGTTCAGTTGTATTTCTGGGCGATCTTAATAAAGTATCAGCAAGATAAAGAAGTTTGCCTTTCTTGTAGACAAGATAGAAATGATACTTGTGCAATTTCAGCATCATGCGTTGTAATCTGGCAGGAGTTATAGGCATACACTTTCTCAAAATAGAGACTACAGGTTGGTGGTCAGTTTTGATCTGGATAGGTCTACCATAAATATAATGACAGAACTTCGAGCATACAAACACAATTGCCAAGAGTTCTTTAAGCATACTGCATTTCAGTTTGGGTTAGAGTTCTGGATTCATAGACAACAGGTTGACATCTTTAAGAATGACTGCACCAAGTCCAAATTTCGAAGTGTTACATGAAAGAGTAACTTGTTTGTGAACATCATAGTACCTGAGAGTTGTTGGACTGGTCTCTGGTGCTGTTCCAACCATGATCAGGACACATCTTTACGTGTTAACTCTCTGAGCGGTGCTGCTATTTGACTCAAGTCTGGATTGAACTTGCCTAGATGGATAACCATGCCAAGAAAATGTTGTAGGACTTGAACATTGTCTGGAGCTGGCATCTCAAAAATAGCTGTTTGCTTGGAAGGGTCTGATCATAAGCCTGAACTGGTAGAGAAATGACCAACATAAGTGACTTCTTATACCTTGAATTTGCACTTCTGAAGGTTCAGCTTAAGTTTCACTTCACAAGCTCTTTCCAGAACTTTCTTAAGGTTTCTGTCATGCTAAGTGTCACCATTACCTTCTACTAGAATATCATCTATTATAATAGCGCATGGATACCCAGAAAAAAATTGCTCCATTGTACATTGAAAGACGTCACTGACAGAATTTATCCCAAATGGCATTCTCAAAAATTTGTACCTGCCAAAAGAAGTACTGAAAGTGGTTAGCAATGAAGATTTATGGTGAAGCAAAATTTGCCAAAATAAATTCTCTGCATCTAAGACAGAGAAAAAAAAGTGGCATTTGGCATAAGAGCTGGAACTTCTTCAACTGTGCGCATTAGACAATGAGGTCTTTTTAGTGCTTTGTTGAAATCTCATGGATCAATACATATTCTGATATCATCTGAGCTTTTCTTATGAGCTACCACCATGGAGGATACCCATTCAGTCAGTTCATCTACTGGACAAATCACACCTTGTTGCACAATTTTATGTAGCTCGGCTTTGACTCTGTTCTGCATAGCTACTGGAACTTTCTGGGCTGACATCTAGATCTAACTTCATGGAGTATACAACTGGGAGTTTACCAAGTTTGTCTTTGAAAGGACCAGCCTCAGTAGTGAAAATATACTGGGTAAAATTAGAATAGTGGTCTTTTAAGCTAACATGGTGGACTTCCTTATTAAATGAAAGCAGTCCCATTTTCAAACTGCCTGTGAGGCTCTAATAATGACTGTACATGCCTTTTGACCATATAAAATAATAAGTTGTAGCTTCTCCCAGTAGAGTAACATGAAAGCACTACTGAGCCTTCGGTCTGAATCTCTTCGCCACCATAAGCAACAAGCTTTGCACACTTTGCTAAATCAAGCTTCTCACCAGCACATACTCTAGCAAATGTTTCTGCAGACATAACATTGCACTTTGAACCTGTGTCATCTTTGAGGTCTATGAAAGACCCATTAATCCAAACAGTACAAAATACTTCATTCTTTGCCCATAAATGCACTGCATTGACTGTTTCACTAAGCACAGACACACCATCAACATAGAAAGTAGGGTAATAGCTTTCTAATTGATCAACTCGTTTTTTGGAGTGTTCCCTTTTATTAAAAGAATGTGTCCCTTTTGATTTACAAACCTTTTGAAATTATTCCACTTACTGAATTTGTGGCATTGTTGACCAAAAGCTAAGCACTTTTTCTCTTTTACATTCATGATTTTCACAACAGTTAGCAATAAAACTGGGTGGGGGCCCATTCTGTGAGTTTGCTGACTCGCTCTTGTGCTTCACTGAGACTGTGCATACTCTGGAATTTCCCAGTGAGTGTTGCAGGGGTTACAGTTGCTGCCATGTGCCTGGGCCTGTTTCTTTTTAACCACGTGCTGCATACTATTAACATCGGCATGCATTTTTCATTTGTAAGGATATTTGTGTGCTTTTCTGTAAGCTCATATACCTGAGAAATCGCATCGCAATGGCCTTATTCAAAGTTAAATCACTGTCATGAAGCAAAATCTTTCTCACAACATCGTCTTTAATACCACACACAAGTCTGTCTTTTATCATCTCATCCCCTAAATCACCAAATCTGCACATTTTAGTCTTGTTTCCCAAATCAGTTGTATATGCTGCAAAAGTTTCACCAGCTTTTGATCCCTTATATAAAATAAGTGCCTTTCCATTATAATGTTCATTTGGGGGTTACACATTTCTGTAAATTTACGTTTTAAGCACCCAGGGTCTTCCCTTGACTCAATCAGTACAACTATAGGACGTTTTTCTCCCTCTCCTGTAAATACAGCAAGTGCATACACAAATGAACACTCTCCTTCTATGGCTTCTGACCCAGCTAAATTAAGCAGAATAATGCCTTTGTACAGTCATCTTTATCAGAAAATACAGCCTGTATGAAAATGTCATACTCTTGCTCAAACACTCTCCAATTCTCTGCGATATTAGTATCAAATACAAGTGGTCCTGGTTTTCGAAATCCATCTGCCATACCAACAAATTATGCCCAACCACACTGTAAAAATGTGCCCCTTGTAATTATGTATGAACAAGCTGCTATGTGTGCTTTTAATAACATTCAAATGCACAATAAACTCCTCGAAACACTGTACTTTGCAAAATATGCTCTGAAATGGCTATATTTTGTGATATAACTGTACTGTAATACTGCACAAACATGCAAACACTTCATACACTTCAGGTATCTCATACAGCTTTAATTAATAAGAAAAAGTAGCACAGAGCAAAAAAATGCAGTTATTTCCCTTATTTTATTCATTTTACGCAGTTTAGACTTTATTTCAAACATTTTCCATAGTTATTTCAAATATTTATATCAATATGTCAAAGTTTCAGACATTTTGTTTACTTAGAAATTTGTTTAGAGCATTCTGAATGCTTTGCTTCATATTTTCTGAATAAGAAATCATTTGAGCAAGTTTTAATGCCTGAAATTTGTTTCCGAGCTGTTTTGGGAGTTATACGTGCAGTAGGGATGACTTACTCCTGTATATTCCTCCAATCTTAACCGAGTGCCTCTCGGTCTCGAATCTGGAGAAACTAGATCCCATTTTGACAGCATGTCACTCGTCCCTCTCTAATATAGATGACAAACAGGCGGATAGTTCGTTTACATACTTTATTACATAGAAACACATCAGGATGGATAGCAGCATTACAAAATATAAACAAACTGATTAACTGACAGACCGTGAAGACTGGTAGAGAAGGGTGAAGGCTCCAGCCTAGCCAAACAGAATTTGATACATAATTCTGGCATTTGTAAATATAAATGTAAAGTACAGGCTTGTTTCTTAAATGAAAGAAAATACTAAAATGTTGAACTTCAGGATTGTAGCAACATTGCCATCTGCTGTATGGAAAACTAAGTCACGCATTTCAAATCTTTCTTTTGAAGTTAAAATTATTTCAAATCTATCCTTTGAAATGTAGAGCTCGGAGTCAGCCTGTCTGAGCTAGCACATTCTTTCTATTGTTTTAACTTAAGGAATAATCACTAGAGTGTGCATGTGAAATGTTTTTTTATTGTAGCTTTCTGAGCAGGTGTTAGATTGTTAAATAATGCAGCCTGTTGGCCTGGGAACTCCAGGCTAAGTGTCAAAGAAATCATGTAATGGGAACTAAATGAGAATTATGTAATCTGGGAGGGCCCAGCAGAAATGTTTGTTAGTGATTTTAAAAACTATTGCTCAGAGAGACTGTAAGCATTTTGATCTTGGACATCTAACTCAGCACTGCCTATGCTCTTAAGTAAGTTATCTTAGAAGTGTGTTTTCTTGTAGCAATAGCTAGGAAATTAGAAAAGATTAGACTAAGTGTTTTTCTGTTATGTCAGAACTGTACTGTGGAATTATTTAAAGTTTCTGTATGATCTCTGAACTCTTGAATAGCACTGTGGTGTAGTAGTATTATCTTGTGTTTTTAGTATTTATTATTAAATATTTTTAAACCCTTTTCAATTGTGGCTGGTTTATGTAGAGATAATTTAAGCTCTAGAGTACATTGCATATTTATAGAGTTTATTGTACTAAGCCCTTCCAATAAGCCTTGATTGCTTAAGTTACACTACTATTGGGTAATAATATTGCACAGTAATAATTGGACACCCTTTTAAGGGCCTTTTAGTAGCTGATAAATATTAGCTGGTGGTGGGAGTAATTACTACAGTACATTCTGGGTATAGGGGCACAGCTGGATAATCTGTCAACCTTTCCCAGGAGTGTCTGTGAAGTTGTATAAATACTTATCTCAAAGTGCGAGTGTGTGTCAGCTACTTGGGCAGGGACACAAAGCACTGGTTGGACAGAGAGGGTACTGGAGGTTAGCTTGCCAGCTAGGCTGAGATCTGGACCGTATAGCTGTGCCAGTGGGTAGTTTTATTGGGAACCTGGAAAGCAAGGGAGCAACCAGCCCCAGACTGACTGTGATCTCTGTGTGTACTTAAGGGAAATTGCACTTTACTGTGTGTATTTGTTATCCTTTTCTCTTATATGAGACACCCTCTCTGGTGTTAGTGGTGAGGCTTGAGGCTCCTTGATTGCTGGGCCAGGGCACGGGCATCACACAGACATACATGTTTACCTCTCACAAAATGGCAGTCAGGCTTGCATATTCTCAGTATTTATACACTTGTGCAGCCCCTGGAATGCTGCTTAAAGGCATACATACATACTGATCTACAGTGTTGGGAGCAATTAACTACGCAGGGAAAGATAACAGAGTAGTAAGAAACTAAGCAGAAATTCAAACTGCTGGTTTGAGACCGCCTTCCCTACCAGGACTGATGATAGAGTACTGGTAAACAGAAAGAAATACTAGAGTTTTATATGAATGACAAACTCTGGTAGAAGGTTTTAGTCGAGTCTAGAACAGAATCCACTACTAAAAAGGGATAACTAATAGAGCATATAAAATATTGCATGATAATCACAGGAATCACTCAGAGAAGGGTAGAAAAAGATTGTGAAAAGAGAATGGAAGGAGATTTAAAAGGAAAATGGGAGGACAGCTGTGGGGCAACAAAAAAAACAGAATGTTTAGGATCTTTGAATGGAAGTGTTTAAATGTTTTTATACCCCAAGCAGACGTCAGAGATTTTTTCCCTCACGTAGACAGCAAATGTTGTAGATATGATGGGACAGAAAGAGATAATTGTGAACATTTTTTTCGGGGGGGTTGTAACAAATCAGCAGATTTTTTAAATTTATTTCAGAGGACTTTTGTCAGAAATAACAAGGGAACAGATTGTCGTAAGTAAAAAAAATATTCTTTTGAGTTCTGATATATGATCTGAATTGCCTGGATATACTAGGGCCTTACTGAGTTTATTGCTATTGGCTGCCAAAAAAGCAATTACTGGAAAACAGAAATCAAAATCTGTAACTGAAGTTATACTTAACATAAACATGCAAGCTGTTTTTCATGTCTTTTGGGGAATGCAGACAGGAAAAGGACAAATAGCATCTGTGTTAGTAGGAATGCTCTTATGTGCATTTCCAAGAGGATTAAATTTAATTTTAGAATAGATAATGCCTGCCTGTTTGAGGCAACTACTTGTATATGGTGAGTAAACTCCCTCTTTTGGACAATGTATATAGTTTTGTGTGTTTACTGTGATTTAAAGGCTTTTAAAACTGTATTTAGTTTTTGTTTGTTTGTTTCCTGAGAGTTTTTGCTGAAGTCAAAAGTCTGGAAATATGTGGCATAGTTTCCAACACATACGAGAATCAGCAACTACATAAAAGATCAGACTAGCAAACAGTGTGTGCATGTAAGCGGTGAGTTGAAAATGGTCCCATAGCATATATTAGCTAGCTGCAGAAATCCATCTATGACCCAAGAAAGCCACTATTGTCTACCTACATAAACTGGAATCTCTCAGTAATAAAATAAATACCTTTTTCCTAGGTAATCTAAACTATACAACTATAAAATGGGAAACCTACACCACCGCTAGAGGACAAGTATAGAAATGTCTGTACTTTGCCAGTACAAACTCTGGAACAATTAGTCAGAAAACCTACTAGGAAAAGCAACTTTGTGGATCTTGTCTTTACTAATGTGGGGACATCTTGCACCATCCTTTGCATATTTTTATCTCTTGTTAGGTCTGAACATAAAGCAGTCTCCTCTGAAATAAAATTGAAACCAGAGACCCCTTCTAAATTTACTTTAGAAATGTCTGTAAAACAAACTACCTACTCCTAAGTGATACATCAGCAAGCTTCAAATCCCCACCAGATGCAGTTAACTCTACTGAATATGCAGAAATGTACACCACCACACTATTAGCTTGTAAGCAGCTGCAGAAGTGTAGCTAACCTTTAGAAACAAGTGCAGGGCAAACCCCAAAAACAACCCCCATGATTGAATCGTAATATCAACAAGCTTTACAGTAAAAGGAAGAACATTTTGACCAAAAGTAAGAGTAATCCACAGAATGATACAGCCTTTACCACTGAAATAAACAAGCAACTCACAATCTTATTAAAATCCATCAAAGCCAAGTTTGAGACTAAAATACCTCCCAAGCCAAAGACAATCACCAGGCCTTTTTTTTTTATTATGTACAAATCTCAGAAGCATAGCACAGCAATGTGCTGAGCTGATTATGAAAGATGTTACGTACACTGAGGCTGAACATATAGCGAACCTACTGGCACAACCTCCCCCCCCCCCTCCATCTATCACACAAAATCTACCAGAAACCGACTTGCCTCTAGCTATTACACAAGACCAAGTCTTAAAATCACAATCAAAAGTTAAAAATACTGCATCAGTGGGTCCTGACAATATCCCTGGATACATCTGAAAAAGCATAAAGCACAATTTAGAACCCCCCATCAACACTGTTCAACCTCATACTCCATACCGGTTTTGTACTAAGCAAATGGGGAACAGCTAAGTCATTCCCTTGCATATGGGAGGACCTTCTACAGACTCAGGCAATTATAGACCCTTAAGTCTTCCCAGCCTCATATGCAAAACCATGAAAAGACGTATTATTGAACAATAAGGACAGAGAACATCAAAACACTGTTCCTACCTCAGTTTAGATTTGTCCAGGGCAGGTCATACTTTCTCAACCTGGAGGACTTTTTTAAAAAGGTCACCAAAGCAATGGATGAAGGCAAAATGGAACATACTGTATACCTCGACCTAACCATGGCTTTTGACACAATCCTTCACCCAGGAATAGTAGACAAGTTAAATAAACTGGGAATGAGTCCCTACATCACCCACTAAATTGCCAGCTGGCCCATAAATTGGGCACAGATCAAAACGGGAGAAAGCTATCGCCACAAAGAGACCTATCACCAGTAGAGTTCTCCAGGGTTTGGTGCTGAGACCTCTCACATTTGACATCTACTTCTATGAAGTAAAAGCCAATACCAAAGGGCTCTGACTGATCAACTTTGCAGATAACTGCCAGCTGGGAGCAGTCATTGAAACCTCAAATGACTTGGCCATCTTGCAGAAAAAGTTGTCTCAAACAAATAACTGGCACCAGGATCATGAACTGAAACTAAATGCCAAAAAATGCATTACCGTATCCTTTGGGAAGTCATCTATCCCAGAGAACTACCACACTGACAATGCACCTCTAAGAGTTGACCTAGTTGTTTGAGATTTGGGAACTTTTTGGTCAGTGGCCTAACTTTCCACCAATTTGTGTCTACTATCATAAGAAAGTCTTCCTACATTTCACAGCTTATAAACAAAGGGACTGCATCTACATCCAGAGATGTCATTGTCCCCTTTTACTCAGCTACTCATTAGGCCAGTCATTGAGTATAATGACCCCTTTGGCATGTATCTGTCTAGACAGATGCAATAGCTGAAATGCCCAGAAGAGATAACTTACTAAAAGAATACAAGGTCTGAACAATATTTCTTACAAGGGTCCATGCAAAGTCATACCACTATATTTGATATCCTACAGACTACTATGAGGTGACCTGTGTCCGGCATACATGGCATTCTCTAACCCAGTACTGATGGGCTTACTGCACATCAGCAAGTTAAACTGTATCAGAAATACTTGGTCCAAGTCTAAATCTCTCATGCAACATCAACAGAACAGTTTGAAGGGACAAATACATCTCACAGAGGATACTGCTGCTCTGGAACAGACAAACCCATCCATGTAAAACAAAGATCATCCCTGTCCCTATTCAAATGCAACTTAGATCTATGGAAGGGTAGCAGAAAATTTACCACAGGACTTTTCCTTGTGCTTTATCGCACATATGGGTCCCTTCAAATCATACCTCTCAACCAGTTAGCACAAGAAGTCTGGACAATGCCATAAATAATGGCGGGACAAAGGACCAAAAATAGGGACAATTTTAAAATACTTCTTATATACTTAAAAGATTGATAGAATAACAGGTTTTACATTAGCGTGACTTGTCTGAAGGGTATGAAGTCTGAAATTCAAATGTCTTGCATGATTTTTTTTTTATTCAATCCACAATGATCTGCTAGAAAACCAAAAAACGTTTACGAGCAACAGACCAAAAATATGTGGCAAAAATCTGTCCAGTTGAGTGGTATGCTTCAAATTATCTATGGTATGATCTCAGTTATTCTTACTAGCAGTAACATACACTTATTAACCATAACATGGGTAAGGCTAATCTAACACCAAATGGGATAGGTGAATTCAAGCACCAAAAGCAAAATTGGCTAGGCTTAAAATGGTCCACAAGGGCAGTTAGCCTAGTACTTAACTATGAACCTATAAGAATCTGTTGTGACCTGGCTCCAAAGGGGAATATAACGAGAATTTCTTCTTGCAAGATTTAGACAGTTCCCAGGTGGGAAAGGGAGAAGGATGGAAGGGGGCATAGTCTTTTTTTTCCAGACCGAGATTAAACCTGATTTGTACATTCTTTTTTCTTAGAGTTGCCCTGACATTGCTTCTTGAATCTTGAATTGTTGCTTCCCTGATTTTTGTTGGGATTGTTTAAATTGTTTTCCGAGAAAAGGTCTAGGGCTGGAAGGGTAATTTCTGTTATATTTGGAGATATGGGATTGAAAATTGTGCTCAACCCTTTTCCCATCTTATCAAATCTCTTCAAAACTTCAGCTAATAAGATGGCAAGTAATAATTCTCTGTCAATGAAACCGTTAAGAATTTCAGACTTGACATCCTCAGGATGGTTAGCCATATGTATATGTTCATAATTGAGCCAGTTGCTACAGATCTGGAGATAGCATCTACATTTTAGAGAATGTTTAGTGACTTGTGTGACTGAGGAAATCATGGAATGTTGTGAGGATTTAATGTCAAGAAGGTTACCTAACACCCATCTTATTCATTTTTCACTTAAGGATGAACTTTTGCCCTGTTTTGGGTGTCAACTGTTGGTTGTGGTTCATGTTTTAACCATCTTATTCATATATGGCAATTAACTGTTCTGAAAGCTAGGGAGGAAGATGTATAAACTTTCTTTCTGCAACTGTCAAAAGCTCTGTCATCCTTGTCTGAGGGTATAGGATTAATGATGGTAAAGAGATTTTATTGGGAGGGACTGCTTTTGAAACGTAAAATGTGAAATACACCTTTTGACACTGTATCTCACATTTTAGACCTTCAAAGACTATCCAAAATGAAACTCATTCTCAAAACTCCTACATGGTTTAATAACAACCTCTCAGACGGATACCAAACAGTCAACGGACACAAACATTCTCAAACTTTCTACAGACTAACATTGGATCCCTGCAGAGATCTTTTTTTGTCCCTTTTTTTCTTCAGTATTTTCATTAATATCTATACTACAATACATACAAGAACCGTAATACAATATTAAAATTACTCTATAATAATTTGCTCAGCCAATTCCTTACAAAACCTGCAAGATGCAACACAGTAAAACGTGCTAAAATTTGTAAAGTGGATTATAGACTCACAATTAATTCTCAGCCCAAATAAAACCAAACTACTACTATGCAGTCCAGGTGAGAGCAATATTACATCCACTAACAATACTCTAAATGAAGAATTAATAAATGCCAAGCTTCCTGGAGTTATTATTGATAATAAACTCACGTTTGACAAACAGACAGAATATATAACTTAAAAAAAAACAGAAAAAGCTAGGCATGCTTTTCAGGTCAAAACAATATTTAAGAAGGTACAAAACTATGGAACACTATCCCACCACCCATTCGGAATGAAATTAAAGTATACATTTTCCTCGCTCAACTAAAAAAAAAAAATTGCCTCTAAATGGATATGCCTATGCCTATATACCTGGCTACTCCATCTACTTAATTGCTACAGTACTGCAACCCTCCATCTCCAGAAAGACATCCCTTCCAATCCTAGATCACATATCTATCCCAATATTATTTCCATACCCTCTTACTTCTTATCTTTCATCTCACTTCTTCTTACCATTCAACTTTTTTTTCAACCCTATTCCACCCTCACTTCCAAATATACTATGTCTGATACTCCAGTTTCTTCCACCCTTCTCCTCTCTCTCTCTACATTCCTGTCACACACTGTCCATCTCATATGCTAATGGTCAATCCACTGTTTCAACTATGCCTTGCCTAGTTGATACATCTGAGCCAATATACACAATGAATTACTCAAGCTAAATGCTGCATCTCACTTACGTAATCTACATTGTATGTACTTTGTGTTGCTTATGTAATTAACTTGCTTGTTGTGGCTGTTCATCAATTCAAAAAAGGTACATTCTTGAGATTTTCTCACTAAGCGTCCTCTAATAATGGGCTTTAGCTCCAATGGACTATCCCAGTTAAACACAATGTATGACTACATACATACATACATAAATAAATAACAGATGGGTTAGCTACAGGGTTACAGAAAAGAAATATATGAGGCATCTTGTAAAGCCAGTCTCATTCTTAGGTGTAGGAGCCTGACTGTCAGGTTCATAGGTAGGTACTAGGCTATCGGCCCTAGGGCCTATACAAACCCAGCCAAAAATGTACCCTGGCTTTTGCCAGTCAAGAAAATTATTTTCCTGTGCCACTGTCAAGCAGAGCCACAGAAGTGATCCCCGGGGTGAATTTCCTATTTCCCATCCAATCATCAAGATTTTTCTTGAAGAGTACTAATGAGGAGCTTTGTTTGATATAGATAGGTAGTTTGTTCCAGAGTATGGGAAGTCTCTGGGACAGGAATCTATCCCTCCAGCATGTTCTGTTTATTGTGGTGACAAGGTTTAAGTCCCTAGAGTGTGTAGCTCAGAGGGATTGGGACTTCTTTAAGTGGAGCATGTCCAACAGCTCTGAGTTTGACATAGCTTTGTATTTTAGGCAGAGATCACCTCTGAGTAGGCAATATGCGACAGAGTAAAGCTGGAGTTTTTTGAGACGGTCTGCATAGGGCATCTGTTTGAGGCTGGTAATCCTCCTTGTGAGGTATTTCTGTGGCCTTTCCAGTTGTTGTAGATGTCTTGTGAGGTACATACCAAAAGGGGCGTTGTACTCTACAATGGGTCTAATGAGTGATGAGTAGAGGGGAACAATGACCTCTTTCTGGATGAGAAACCTTTTGTGATGAGGTGCACCACGTAGAAGGATTTCCTGACTACTGTGGTGATGTGATTATCAAAGGAGAGACTACTGTCCACCTGTGTCCCAAGGTCTCTTATCACACTTTCAGTGTTAAGTATACTACCGCCTATGTTGTAGTTCATGGGTACAGAGTTTTTACCAAAGGGGATGACAATGCACTTTTAGCATTGAGCTTGAGGTCATGGCTTTGACACCAGGCATCTGTCTCACTGAGGCCCTTTTGTAGGATGTCCACATAGTTAGGAGTTTCGATTATGGCTCCTAGTTTGCAGTCATCTGCGAACTTCATTAACCAAAGACCTTCTGTGTTTGGTATCTATTTCTCTGAAGTACAGGCTAACAGGAGAGGACCCAGGACTGAACCCTGTGGTACTCCACTTGTCACTGGTCTGAAGTCTGATTTGGAATCTGCTACTTTCACAGTGTGGGTTCTGTCAGTGAGCCAGTTGGCAACCTATCTTGTGACCTAGGGATTTATACCTAGTTTAATGAGTTTATCTATAATTCCAGAGTGATGGATGGTATTGAAAGCCTTGGCAAGATCTAGATAGGCTGTGTGAACCACCTTACCCTCATCTACAGCTTTGGTGACTGCTTCAAAGAAGTCTATCAAGTTTAGGAGACATGATCTGCCTTTTACAAACCCGAACTGGGTGGGGTTGAGAGTTTGGAGATTACCAATGTCTGTTTATAAGTTCCATGATGATACGTTTCATGGCCTTGCAGACCAGGCTCGTCAGGCGTGGGATAACAATCACTGTCTGCCATTCAGCAGGCACAAAGCCTGAGGTGAGGCTATGAATGAGCATGGTACTTAGGAGGGGTGCCAGTTCATTCTGTAGTTGGTGTAGAATGCAGCCTGAGATGTTGTCTGGTCCCATGGATGCTGTGTTCTTGGCTTTGGAGAGTGTGTTTTTTACCTGTGCAGCCGTGATTACAGGAACTTTGCATTCTTCCGGTATAGAGATGGGCTCTTTGGGGGTGAGGGGGGGGGTAAAGATAGCACTGAAACTATCTACCAGGATGTTGGCAATATCAGTTGGGTCTGTATATTTAGTGCCATTGTGCTGTAACTCAGAGCAGATCTGAGTGTTGCCACTGAGATTCTTGACATAGCTATAGAATGCTTTGTGGTCGTCTTTAGAATCAGTGGCAATTTTGTTTTCCTAACTAGCTTTGGAGGATTTTATCAGGGATCGCAGCTTCTTACTGAGGCTGACCAGGGAGCTCCTCCACTCATGGGATTTTACTTTCTTTTGCAACAATTTCTTCCTTCTGTTGTACAGATTGTTTATGGCAGGGAACCACCAGATTGGCTTCCTTTTTTTGGAGGATAGCATCTTGGTTCTGTTTGGGATAGCACAATCCATGCACTCGTGTAAGTGCTTATAAAGTGCAACTGTGTGGGATTCAGTAGTCGTAACTGTATTGTCCATCTGCATGGGTGTCATGAAGTTCACCACTTCTGGCTTTGGAGAAATTTTTTACTGTGGTTTCCTTAATGGGGGGTGGGGGCAGGATGTGGACATCAAGGGTAATTACCTTATGGTAGGATCGGACCAATGAGGCATTGACTTCAGGTGTGAAACACCGGTCACTCATGTTGGTAATGACTAGATCTAGGATATTGTTGCCCCTGGTGGGGGTGTGGATAAGTTGATCCAGGGTATAGGAGTTTATGAATTTCAGAAAGCGTTGAGTGAAGGGGTTGGTACATGAGTAGTTTTCCCAGTTAATGGTGGGGTAGTTGAAATGCCCATTATTAGGGTGTTTGGTTGAACCCTAACATTTTCCAGTACATCAAGAAAAGAGGAGTGGGAATCCTTGGGCATGGTGGGGGATCTGTAGCAAGCTACAATTTGGATTGCAGTTTTGCCCAGCGTTAGCTGCACTTGGATAACTTCGGCTGCATTATGCCGAGCAACTAGCCTGGAGGTGTGGATATCCTTAATGAATATGGACACACCTCTGCCTTTAGTGTTCCGGTCCAGGTTACATGGCCGAAAAGTATGGTATGAGTTATAGCCTTGGTTGAACACGTAGAGCATTAAAGGCATCATCTAATACCCCAAATGACAGGAGGAATAGCCAGAGACTTCCTTTGTGTTTAGACTTTCCTTTTTGTTCCCACTGGAATAGGTCTTTCATGCTCTGTATGGTGTCAGGAAATGAATTTTCTTCTACTGCAGAATCTGAAGAAATATTTTCTTTAGATTCTGACTCCAGGGATTCAGGGAAGACATTTGAGAGGCACAATCCAGCACAACTTTCTGTTCAGATGAGATGTTAAACTGAGGCCCCATCTGCTTGAGTTGGCTCGGGTGCATCTAAAGGATTCCATGGTACCTACTGAAAAAGGGTAAGGGAAGTTCCCAGATGCCCTGACCAAATTTCCCCAAGTAGTATAAATACCAACCCAAGTCTCCCCTGAAAAGAGGCTAAGAGGCTACACGCTTAGAGGGACTAACCTGGTCAACAAGGATAAAAAAAAAAAGTATAACAGATTGAGATTGATTATATGAGGGAAATCTCTTCCTTTGTAAATGAGAAGAAGCTGGTGAGGCACCCTGAATGACTGAAAGACCTTAAAAAGACCTTTTGCAAAGCAAAAACATTCTTACAAAGATTCTTTTGAGATTACCATTCACAGTCCTTCCTTCTCAGAGGTATGCACAAATCTGCCCCTGGAGGACACACTAGACTCCAGACCCTTAGGGACATCCTCAGGAGAGGCACCAGAGGCATTGAAAGAAGCAGACTAACAGTCCAAGTACTCCAATATGGCTATTAAGACTCATCCGTTGAGGGCCTGGGAAGACAGGATGCATCAGAAGCCATTTCAAAGACGTCTTTAATTTTTTTTCTTGTCATTCGGAAGTAGGATGCCTGAGGTTCCAGCACGAGTCCATCTTCACTTTGGCAAGGGCCTTAAGCTGTCAGTTATCTAAGTACAGATTAAATGTATTCAGTGAATTCCTCTAATCACTTTTGGGTAAATGATAAACCAATAGTACACAAGCTGTGTATGAATCTCTGTATGGAATCTGCCATTCACGCAGCTCCTTTCTCTTTCTCCAAGACATAAGCAGTAACAACAACTTTTCACAGAAATATGGAATGAAAGTTCTGAAGGGGTACTTATCTGCCGAAAATATCAAACAAGGTGACTGCTGAAGATATCTCCCCCAAAGAGTTACCAACCTTTGGAATAAACGTTCTGTAAGGTAAAGCAGATCCCCCATTATTTTCAAATCTCTAACGGATAAATGGATGGGAAACTACAGATTTACCTCAGGCCTAGCAGCCTAGCTCCTACAGACGGTGGATTATCTCACTGGGTGTATCAGTGAGACTGCTTTAGCTAGATTTCAAAAGGTTTCACTGGTCCATTGCCTGGTAGCAGTCTATAAACCTGTGGAATGGGTAAAATATGTTGATAAACTCCCTGGCCAGTGCATCCTCTATGATAGACTTCCTGATATTAGTGCTTAAGGAAATTTCCCCCAACTATATCCTAACATAAGAGATGCTTGCTCTGGTTTCAAAGCAGCTATGATATCACCAAAAGCAGAATATCTCTACCACCCTGTTGCCAGTGTGAAAAAACACAAAAGTAGTTTGCGTTCCTGCTGCTGGTAGCAAGGACAGATCAATTGGCCAGACAGCTGCTGACAGCCCTGCAGGTTTCAGCTTGACCACAGTCTTCACTTTAGTGGGATGTAAAATGTGCCCTACGATGTAAGCGGAGTTATCATCCTACCGTGGAAAGGATCTGTGCCTTTTCCTTCATATTTTTGATGTGCTCATGCACTTCAGACTGTAGCCTCTCCCAAAAGTTACATCTGAAGTGAACATTGTGCTGTCCTAAGTGATGACCATAAGGAATAAGCAGGACAGATAATATGATGTCAAGCATCTTTCCTCAACTGTGGATATTACTTTGGCTACATCACAGATGAGGACTTTTGAGGTACCCATCTGTTACCTAAGTCTGCAGGTATTCCTTAGTTTCAGAATCATGCAGCTGCCTTGTCTAAGAAGTCCTGCTGGGCAAACATTACACGTATGCCTTTGTTCAGTATCCTCACACACAGTGAAGAAACCAAGAACATACCCATTTCCTTACATGATCCACATCCAAGGGATGGAGTATGCAAGTCCGAGAACAGGGGTTTCTTTTCAATGCTGCAACCTACACGGTTGGGTCAGACTTAGGATCCTCCTCCATAAAAGGAATTTCTGCTGGCAGGGGGAGGAGCTATGATCCATTTTCACTGGAAAATAAATCTACTCCAAATAACTAGATTCTGAAAGGTATCAATTACCATAAGAAATATTCAATTTGCTCCAAGGCCCAACTAGTCTTCTTCTGTACATGTTCAGGGGACATCCAAGGTCTTGTCTGTCTGTTTCATGTTGCAGTACCACAGGACATTGCTAAACCTAAGATGTTAGGTGAAGAAGGCAGGGAATTACCCCCCTTTTATTCATGCTCCCCTGTTAAACAATACCATATGGACAATCCAGTGGTCTTTTGTCAGGAATAGTTTATTTATCCAACCATTTTTCCTTTTGGTATACGAGTATCCAAATAAAAGGAGTCCATCCTCTTACTAGATGTGGCCAAGAAGTGATGGATTGAGTCTTCACCTGCTGCAAGCCTGAAGGCCATGCATCTGGCAAGGGTTGCTGAGACAAAGACTGACATGGTGTGGCAGCTGAATCTTACCCCAAATTCTTCTTCAGGTCATATCCAGCCTTATTAGAGATCTAGTTATGCTATACCTTTGCAGAGTTCACCGTTGAAAGACCAAGAAGATGTGCAGTGAGGTGTGCCAGAAATGCCCAAGTCTGAATCAGAGTAACACTGATTGGTACATAGGTGATAGATGACTTTAGGCAATGATGCTTGATGGCATACAGTCAAGTGTCTGTGGAGTAGATGTCACACAAGCCACCATGGGCTCATCAGTTAGTGCTATGGCACTGCAGAGTCTAACATCTGAGAAGACTAGAAATGGATAAGGGAGTGTGGCATTGGCTATCCTAATTCTAGGTTACCTGGTGCTTGGGAAGCTAGCACGCAAATGTCCATATCATGGCTATATGACTGCTGTTAGATCACCATTACAGCCCTACTTGTTAGGGAATCTGCACCTGAGGTCTAACCATGGTAACTGGAGGGAATTAGAAACTGGTAGCCTGAAGATGTAGCCTATGAAGGCCAACATTGGATATCCCAGCAGTGCAGGGAGTATCTGCGTTAGAGGGTCAAAAATCTGAGAAGTTATTAGCAAAGGGGCAGGTAAGCTGATGTTCTGGATTCCAGGCTTAGAAACAGCTCTGCTTTCTATGTAGAATGACTTCCAGCTGCTATAAATCAAGCTGGCATAATGAGGGGCCAATAATACTTCCTCTAAGGTCCTCCTCACATACAATATGAAGTGCCTAAAGGAGAGCCTCTCCAGTGCACAAAACTCATGGGCAGTTAAATAAGGAGCTGGTAGAGTATGACGGAGCTGGAAAAAATAATATATCTCTAAACCATTTTATCATACACTGCACATGACGTCACTCTAGTATGGGTCTGAAATTTTATGCAGAAGAATTACATTTATTTTTAACATCTTTACTGAATTATCACTTAAGACATAAGTAAACATACATTTATAAAAAAGAAAACAAATATTAGCATATTCCCTTGTTGCAAACATTATAAATCATATATATTTGTTTGTATAATTATCATCAATCCAACAGTACATAAATTAAATACTACCTCCCTTTACTTCTCCTCCAAAGCATTATTCAGAATATATTGTTCCCAGAATTTCCATTTTTCTATGTAATTTGCTCCTGCCCTTTTCTAAAGATCTCAATTCCAGTTCTTTTATCTGTTACAATGCTGAATACTTAAAACACAGTTGGTTTAGACTTTGATTTCAATTAATTAGTAATTGTTTTTGGCAGCCACCATAATTAAATTTAACATGGCCTTACTGTGTCTAGACAATTCAGATCCTGTATTAGATGCATTTGCTGGCCCACTATTTCTGATAGAATACTCTGATGGGAGCTGTTAAAGTCTGCTGACTCATTACACTCCCAAAACATATGTTCCCAGTTAGCTCTTTCTTCAGCAATTACTTAACATTTATTTTTACTCTCTCTCTCTACTCAACATTGTTCCACTCATTTATAATACTGTTCCCAAAGATCAATAACCCCATCTCTCTCTCTCAATGATTTCAGATTCATTTTCAACATACACCAGATTACATTTTTTTCAAAAAACTATTTCACTATCAAATACAAGTAAACATTCAAACTTACTGCATACTAACTGACAGACAACATGGATTCAGAACCAAGCACAACACCATAACAGAGACATTTCCTTCAAGATGATGTAATATCCAGCAAAGAATGGGGCCTCTTAACTGGTGATATCTTTATACAATTATTAATATTTTATTTTAATATTATTCATGCTCTCCTTCTTCAAAAACCTGCTTCCAGTGGCTTTTCAGGTAGTGTCTGGTCTTCTGTTTGTACTATTTAAGTCAGCTTAATTTGCTACATACTGTGCAATCGCCATGCATGGTAAACTCCTTAATTCAGTACTGATTGCTGATATAACCATTTTATAATTGTATGTCTATACAATACTAATAAACAAGCCCTGTATCAAACAATCAGAAATTACATCTTACTATAAATAATTTGCCATTGTTAAGCACGTAAATCCAAATATCACAATCAACTATTACAGTTAGTCTTAATCCCAAATTTGATTTAAAATTGCTCCTTAAACAAAAATAGTTAAAAGTTAACTATTTAGAATATAATTTGAAATCATGAGTCAAGTGGCAATTACACTGTTTTACTTTCACTATATTACAAGCCTTAACAATTGGACCAGAGACTTCACACTTTGTACTGCAGTCTATTTTATTAAATAGATATACATTTTGCATACTCCATTCCATGTCAAAGTCCTCTTCAAACTCATTTTCCTTTACAGAATCTCCTACACCCCATTTATTTATTTTTACTATGGAGTTCTTTCAGTTTCTGATCTCTGATAGTTCTCGGTTTCATATTTTTAATCTCTGCTGTCATCTTTTCAACTCTGTTACTGACGGCTTGTTTGGATTTCCATTTCCAAGTGTATAGCATTTTAAGCCATTATCAACACTAAATATCGCAATGCTTTCACCTCTTTAGTACATGGCATTTTACCCCAACTGAACAAAAACATCATGTTTGGAGAGTAATTCTCTTCCAAGTACAAAACTTACTATATTATTTAAGTTATTTTTGTACTGATGCAATGTTTTACATTTCAAAAACATGTTGCCAGGAACTTCCTTCTGAAGTATCACATCTCCAATATATGCTTCTTGTCTTCAGGAAAATTTTTTCAAGTCTAATAGGGGTACAGAAATCTTTGTGGGAACATGTGTATAAAAAATAGCTACATTTTCTCAATTAAGTTTCAAATCTAGGGTTAAGGGATATTTCCTTCAATTGATCATAAGTACTATTTAATTATTCATTCTATGCTAATTTTACTAATATATATGCTCTACTTATTGCTCTTTACCAGTCCGTCGTTTGTGTTCTGGGCCTATAGGTTCATAGCCTAGTAAACACCTATGAACCTAATGACCACAAGGGCCTTTTAAAGCCTAGCCATGCATCCCAAATCTCTGACAAGTTATGATACCCTTGATAAGTGTAAGCACGGGCCTGGGAGATGAACCATTTATTGGTTTCCTGGGTCCATTAGAGACACAGGTGTAAAATCAAGGATGACTTTCCAGTTTCCCATCCAGTTGTCCAAGTTACACTTGAATTGGGTTATGGAGGAACTCTACTTCACATGGATGGGGAGCCAGTTCCATAGACAGTGTACTATCTTTCCAGCATGTCCTATTTATATCACAGGCAAGGTTTAAGTCTTTAGAACGGATAATTCTGGTGCTGTTTGTTTTGTGGATCTGCAGGAGGTCCACCACAGTGGGGACTGACAATGCCCTATATGCCAGGCATAGATCTCCCCTCAAAAGTCTGTAGGAGACAGAATACAGGGATAGGGTCTTGAGGGGGTCTGCATATGACATTTTACTGACACCCTGTATTCTTTTAGTGAGGAACCTCTATGGACATTCCAAATGTTGGATATGCCTGGTTAGGTACACACCAAAGGGGGCACTGTACTCAATGACATGTCTGATGAATGCCAAATACAGTGGAACAATGACTTCCTTGAACTTAGATGCCATACTTTTTGTTTATAAGCTGTGAAACATAGAATGATTTACTCACTACTGCAGAGACGTGATGGTCAAAGGCTAGTTTACTATCTATGCATGTCCCCAAGTCCCTGAGAACTGGGTCAGCTCCAACAGGTACAGTGTCAATATGATAGTTACCAGGGATGGATGACTTGCCAAGGGATACTATTATGCATTTTTCAGCATTTAGTTTTAGCCCATGGCTCTGACACCAGTTGTTTGTCTGTGTCATCCCATCCTGGAGAACATGCATCAGTGTGAGAGTCAATGACCTCTCCTAATTTGCAATCATCTGCAAATTTAGTCAGCCAGAGATCAATGACATTGGCGTTGACCTCTGAGAAGTAAATGCCAAAAAGGAGTGGTTCAAGGACTGATCCTTGAGGGACTCCACTTGTGACTGGCCCATTTATAGAGCTAGACTCTACAGTTCTAACGTCCTGGGTCCTGTATGTGAGCCAGTTTGCTATCCAATAGGTGACATATGGCTTTGTACCTAACTTCTTGAGTTTGTCAACAATGCCCAATGTATTGTGTCAAATGCCTTGGACAAGTCAAGGTAGGTAGTGTGAACGATTCTGCCCTCATCCATTGCTTTGGTGACCTTCTCAGAGAAGTCCACCAGGTTGAGTAGGCATGATCTGCCCTTGACAATACCAAACTGAGTTGGGTCCAATGTCTGGAGGTTTACTATATTTTGATTGATCATCTCTATAATTCTTTCAATGGCTTTACATATATAAGACTAGTGAGACTTATGGGTCCGTAGTTTCCAGGGTCTGTAGATGGTCCACTTTTATGCAGATGAATGACTGTTGCCTTTCTCCATTCATTTGACATGAAGGCTGTTTGGAGGATACAGTTAAATAGTAATTCCTGAGGCACTGCTAGGTCATGTTTCATGCTATTTAGAAGGCATCCTGGGATACTGTTTGGGCCCATTGATGCAGTGTTCTTGGTCTTGGAGAGAGCATGAAGGACCTGTTCCCTATTGATAGTAGGGGGGAGTTATATTTGATTACATTTCCTGATGGAAGGTTGAGGGGATAGAGGGGTAAAGTTGGAGCTGAATTTATCAGCCAGGAGGTTTGTTATATCTTCTGACTCAGTATAGGTGGCTCCATTTACAATTATAAAAATCTAGTATTTGCCATTTAACATTACTATTCAACCTATGCATGGTTTCCTTGAACTTTATCATTACACCTGCAAATGTAAGTTGATCTGAGTTGAATAACCCAAAAGTTTGTCTAGATTCCATTTTATTACTTCATCTCTTTTTATCATCTAATCTCAAAAATCTCAGTTCTTTCTTCTTTCTTTTCCAAATGTTCTTTACATTTAATTCTGTGTCCACCATATTACTATATATAACTTTATAATGAATAATCGACAGTGAGTTTCACTGAAACGCAAAACATAACAACAAAAAAAAAACGCATTGGAGAATGCTATTCATCACAAATAAAAATCAACAAAAATGTAACCACAAATGTAAATCAATAGGTTATATTTGTGATTACAAAAAGAAAAAAAAATAAATTTTTACATGAGGGTCATTTTTGCCCCCACACCTCCTGAAAATGGGAGGAGGGAGTCTGTCACTACACCCTGGAAATTAAATACACTAATTCCACAGCTGCACAAACACAAAGTAAAAGGAAAAGATTTGGAATTATGTAACAGTTGATGTAATGAACATTGTCCATTACATAATTCTACAAACTGTACCACGATAAAAAAAAAAAAAAAAACAGCTTTTCAGCACATGATAAAATGCGTACAGCAATAACTCCTATAGCACTCATTTTTTATACATAACTACATATATGTATGTATATGCGTCTGCTTCACTTGACCTAAAACTCATTTGACTGACACCCATTTGACCGACAATTGACCAAAATTTATTTTGAATGACAACTCATTTGAATGACTCCCATTTCACCGACAGCTTACAATGATGAATTTCAACGTACTAAATCTTAAACCATAGACAAGCACACTTAGAACACCAATAACTAACCCTTTCCAGAACGTAAAAAACTACTTACTTACCCTCTTAACAGAAACAGGACAATGTACAACCAAACTAGGTGGGGGGCATTTTTTTCTATGCAATTTATTCCTACTCCTTTCTTAAGATCACACCTCCTGTTCTTTTTACTACTTCAAGTATGGTCAGTTTAGACTTTGATTTCCATTTTCCATTAATTGTTTTTTTTTGGCAGCCACCAAAATTAAAATTAACAAGGCCTTACTATGGCTAGGCAATTCAGATCCTGTATCTTATACTCTGTCTTTTATCATAGAAAAAAAAAACTTACTTTCCTTTTCCATATTCTTCCATATATGATCTCTTCACTGAGACACATTTATACATGAATATATACACACAGACAAACAGGAACACACATATGCACATATAAGCCTGACCTACATAGAAACAGTGGAACCAAAATATCTTCAATCGCTTGTATTTTATCAACATCCATAAATAATGCTTTTCATTGTCTTATCTAATTTATAATCTTTTTAGTAGTTTCTTCCTACATTTCTTTAGTTGCTCAACATCCCATTACAACCAAATTCTCTAATGTATCTATATAAAGTCATATTTTGGGATATAATTCATTAGCTTTGTGCCAACTCGTGTTGGGGCACAATTCGTTACTATAGCCTTTGCTTTTCTTTCATTTGCTTTATATCCCACTTTACTACTAAAATAGTTTAGTTTGTCAATTATAATTTTTTAATAATGTTCGGGATTGGTATCATACAACATCTTGTCTGCAAAACTGGATATTTTCTCATTATTATTTCTCTGTTTATATCCAGTTATGTTTGAATGCCTTTTGTCTCTGGCTAATTGCTCTAAATAAAAAGCAAAGAGTAATGGAAAATGAGATATCCCAGACTGCCTAGTTCTTCTCACAAAAGTAACCACTTTAGACAGTTCACTACCACACTTCAGCTAGCTTAAGATAATCTGTAATATTAAATATTAATGCTGCTCATGTTTTTGGAAACTCAAAGGCCTCAAAACATCTTTTCATAAATTCCCAACACATTCTGTCAGATGCTTTTTCAGCATCCAAACCTATCAATATTAATAAATTATTAATGTCCAAGGCATCATTTCCAACCACAAGGGTTCGGTTGATATTGTAAAATATTTGCCTACCTTCTATAAATCTAGACTGGTCCATTTCTATTATTCTCACAAGTATCTTTGCTATTAAGTTTCCCAGTGATATAAACATTTTATAGTTATCATGCAGAATCAAAATTGGTCTGCATGACCCTGGATATCAAGATGATCTTTCCTCTCATATAAACCACACACTCCAACCCAGAAAGTGTTATCAAAAAGTACTAGCAAGACTTTTATTACCTTCTGTTCTTTCTTCCACACTTCTTTTGGAATTCCATCATTACCAGGTGGTCTCCATGTTATGTCGTTTTTCCTTTTTTTTTCATTGCTTCTTTAGTCCGGTTTCCTTTATTTTTGATGTCAATACCTCTCTTTCTACTTCTGTAAACTAATGACATTATAAATGTCTCAGATTTGTAATCATTTCCTGGAAGTAATATCTGATTTTTTTTAACACCTTCACTAATTTTTCACTTAAGACACTAATTCACATAAATTAACAGACATGGAAAAAAACAGGAATGAAAAAAAACATAACATTTTTAAATTTCATGCATTATAAATTACACATGTATTTTTTAACAGTTAAATTGCTCAAGTCCTGCCATCCCTGAAATTTCATTCCTTCTCCTAAACAATATTCTGTTTGTATTGTTCCCACAAATTCCATTTATTTATATGTAATTTGCCCCTCCCCTTTCTAAAGATTACACCTCCAATTCTTTTACCTCATTTACAATATTTAGTACTTCAGTTATAGTTGGTTTAAAATTTGCTTTCCATTTAATAGTAATCCCTTTTTTGTCAGCCAAAAGAATTAAACTTCATAAGAACTTACTACATTTAGGCAATCGGCTCTTAACACTAAGCTGAACAGAGTACTCGGTAAGGAATGTTTTTAAATCTGTCATCTCATTATACTCACCAAAAAAAATGTTCCATCACACCTCCCAGCATTTGTTGTCAAAATATTCTGAAGTATGGGCAAGGAACAAAAATACACATGCAAGTAAAAAGACATTACAGTGTTGTGGAACATTTTGAAACAGTTTCAAAGCTTTTCTGGATACAAACTTAATGAAGCTAAAACAAAGGTAATAGCAGTAAGTTATGTACACACATATGAATTGGTTCTGCAATATCCATATTGCTGGGGACAAGATAAAATGAAGAATTTAGGAGTATGGATTAAAAATTATTCTGGTGTGGAAGTTAAGGATATGTGGGAAGAGACTAAACAAATGATAATACAAAAACTGAGAAAATGGAAGCTTTGTTATATGAATATGGATAGTAAGATACAGCAGTTAAACTGTTTTAGTCCCTTTAGTTTTATCCACAGGTCAGGCATATTTTTATCAACCAGAGAAGTTGTGGATAGCAATTAATAAAGAGCTGAAATACTTTATCTGGGAGAGGAAGACAGCAAGAGTCAAATCGCATAAGCCAATTCTTCTAGAAGAACAAGGTGGATTGGGATTACCTGATCTGGAGTGTACTTCAAAGCTACACAGTTAAGGCTCCTAAACCTAGCACAAGCAGAAAACTATAATTCAAAGTGGAGAGGGATGATGATGATGAAACGGGGAAGCTCAAGAAATAATGAGAGATTGGAATTTTTTTTCAACAAACATCTTTATTAAATGATCACATATGACATAGGCAATCTTATATTAACATAAATGAAAAACAAACAAAATGCCACTTTAGTTTCAAACATTATACA
This sequence comes from Protopterus annectens, assembly GCF_019279795.1. Classification (NCBI taxonomy): domain Eukaryota; kingdom Metazoa; phylum Chordata; order Ceratodontiformes; family Protopteridae; genus Protopterus; species Protopterus annectens. The sequence continues at coordinate 875,686,542 of NC_056750.1, read as the reverse complement.
TCACAGACATCATTAAAACAAATGTAGTTGCAAACATTATAGATCACTTAAAATCTATCCAGTCATTGTCATTTAAGCATTATATGGTTCATTCAAATTCTCCTCTTAAACATTGTTCCTTCTCTGCATATATTGTTCCCAGAATTCTCATTTTTTCTATGTAGATTGCTCCTTCATTTTTCTAAAAATCCCAATTCCAGTTTTTTTATTCCTGTTACTATATTCACTACTTCTAGTAAAGTTGGTCTAGACTTTGATTTCTATTTTCTAGTAATTGCTTTCTTGGCAGCCATCATAATTAGAATCAGCAAGGCTTTACTATGGCTAGGCAATTCCGATTCTGTATCATAGCTCAAAAAAATCATCTCTTCAGTCAATCCAATTCGCTCACCCAGCATCTCCGACAGAGTGGTCTGTAGGGAATCCCAAATGTCTGCCAGCTCATTACACACCCAAAAATATGTTCCCAGCTACCTCTTTCTTGCCAGCCACACCTCCAACATTTGCTATCCACCTGAGGAAAATTATTTGGAGTCTACTTGGGGTACAAAAATACCTAAGTAAACACTTCCAGGCAAAGATATCACATTTTCTACACTTTGTTGCATATTTAGAAAGTACACATACATTCCCCCATTCTCTCTTTTGTGAATTGCTTATCCAAGCTCTCTTCCCAATCCTTTCTAAGCTCCTCTGACTGATTCTTATGATTATCATGCAATATTTTATATGCTTTACTGGTTATTCCTTTTTAGCTGCAGCTTCTGTTCTAGATTCTATTAAAATGCTACCAGTGCTGGTCTTTCATTTAGGACCCCTCCATTTCTTTCACTTTGCCTATACTTTGATATCAATCATTGATAGGGAAGGCAATTTCTAACCTACAGTCCAAATAAAGTCTTGGCCTCTTCCCATTCTATTACCTTTCCTTTTCTAGTTATTTTCTCCCAATAACTTCAACATCCTAATCTCTCCTTATTTCCTGAGCCCACCCCCATATCATTGTCATTCCTTTCTACTTTGAATTATAGTTTTCTGCTTGTGCTATGTAGAAGAGCCGTAATTCTGTTGCTCTAAAATACCCCTCAAATTGGGTAATCCTAGTCTGTCTTGTTCTACTGGAAGTATCAGCTTAATCCACTTGACCCATTGCTGTCTTCCCTTCCCAGATAAAATCATTCAACTCTTTTTTAATTACTATGCACAGCTTCTCCTCTGGTTGATAAAATATGCCTGACCTGTGTATAAGACTAAAGGGACTAAAACATTTTAATGGCTTGTATCTTGGTATCCATATCCACATAACAAAGCTTCCAGTTTCTCAGTTTTGGTACTATCTTCTGTTTAGTCTCTTCCTACATATCCTTAGATGCCACAACAGAGTCATTTCTAATCCATACTCCTAAATATAAATACTTCATTTTTATCATGTCCCCATAAATATGGATATTGTTGGATGAATTAATGTGTGGGTACATTATTTACCACTACTGCCTTTGTTTTAGCTACATTAATTTTGTATCCCGAGAAGATTTGAAACTGTCTTAAAAATCTTCCACAACAGTCTAATGTCCCTTTCTGGTTTTGTCATGTATGAAATAATTTAATCTGCAAATACAGCCAGCATTTCCTGACTACCATGCCAATTATATCCTTGAATTTCTGAGTTCTTTATTTTCTTTGTCAATGGTTCTAAGACAGCCCTGCCTGGTTCCTCTAATCAAGCAGAAGTCATTAGAGAGGACCCCACCCACTTCAATTTTTGCCTCATAACCCTCATATATATACTTCTAATCAACCTTATAATTGTATCATGGAAAGCAACTGTTTCCATTGCCCTGTTCATGAAGTCCCATTCTACTCTGTCAAGTGCTTTCTTTGGATCAAGACCCACAAATAAAAGTGGTATTTTCTTACATTCTGCTTCCCTCTGGATCATCAATATTCTGCTAATTTTGTCAAATGTTTGCCTCCCCTCCACAAAACCACAATGATCCATATCTATCAATTTTGGTATTACTTTTGCCATTCTTTTAGCCATTATAGACATAAATACTTTACAATCATGGTTTAGTATTGAAATGGGCCTGTATGAAGTTGGATGTGATGGATCTTTACCCTCTTTAGGTATTACTTTGCCACCACCTTCTTCCAAGATGCTGGTACTTCTCCTCTTAAAATACTGTTAAAACCTTCCAGATCTTCATAAGTTTTTTTCCCGCCTAGCATTCAAACGTCCACAGGAATATCATCTATTCCTGGAGACTTTCCTGTAGATTGGTTATACATAGCCATTTTTATCTTGTATCCTCCTGTCCTGTCAGTAACTGAACCTCATCTACCTCTAACATTGGCATATTTAATTCTTCCATAAATATTTCCTTTCATACCTTTTTTTGATTTCCATATTTCTCTGCTTTATACAAACTTCCATAAAATTTCCAAAATATTTCCAATACTTCTACAGGATCTCCTGTTATCTTCCTTGTTATAGGCTCCCTAAGCTTGATGATAACGCTTTCCACTTTCTGTTATCTGAATCGTTGTGCTAAATGTCTTGTGCTCGAGAATTATCAAAAAAAAAAAAAAACAGTTGCTTAACATCAATCTTTCTCTAAAGTCGTGCATATTATCAAAGTAATCCCTTATTTTTTGTTTAGTATTCTGCAGTCGCTCCTTTTCTTGTTCTGACAGATTCCCCCTATTTTACAATACTTTAACATTTATCAGTCCCTCTAAATAATTCTTGTTACTTAACCATATCTCCCTTTCTTTTATTTCAACCATAGCTTTAAACTCCACTTTAATTTTATTTTACTCCCTAGCTATATTTTCAGAACAAAACTCTAAATCTTCTGTAATAGTTCCTGAATTGATTCCAAAACCCATTCTTTAAATTCCTCTCTTTTCAATCAATAGCTGGGAAAGGGCCAGTGTCTCATTTTTCTTTCATTACCTTGCATTTTTATTTTAGTGATTATTGGCACATGCCCTGAAATAGTTATTGGGTGCATTTCAAGATCTTCAATTAAATGCACATGTTCCTGTGAGATATAAAATCTATCTAGCCTAGCTCAGATTTTGTATCTCGGTTAATAATATGCAAATGCACTCTGAACTCCTAACTGAATTCACATCTTCCATTCCAAACATTTTCATAAATTTCTTCAAAAATCTACCCTCCTTTGTTATATTTTCCCTTCTAGGCACCCCAGACATCTTCACTGTTGCAAACCAAATTCCAGTCTCCATCTACAAGTAATATTCCCTGCTGAAAACTGATTATTTCTTCCAGAATTTTCTTAAGCTCCATTATAGCAGTTTTAGGTGGAATGTATATGCATGCCAGTGTAATCCTCCTCCTCCCTAACCAGTAGCCCCTTAGTACTATGCATATTCCATTATTATTATTTTTTTTTTCATCTTCCATCACTATTGGAGCTCCTCTTGCAAGTACTCCTTTTTTCCTTTGCCCCAGGTATTCCACTGAACAACTATCCTGAAAACCTTTATCAAATTCACATGTTCAGTTCTTTCCAGATGTGTCTCCTGTAGCATAGCTATTTGCTCTCCATATTTTAACATAGTTCACTACTCTTTCTTTTTATATTTATCTGTAAGACCATTCAGATTGAAAGACATTACAGAAAGCACCATTTTCTTATATAATTACTATTACCACCTTTTATGTACAACTTTGTTTTTTGTTACATGTCTATTTACAACTTTGTTACATACATATACTGTTCAGCAGGTTGGCCTTTTATACAGTTGTTTCTTGTCAAATCCATTTGCACCTATGCCACATCTTAAAGAAAGTTTTGTTTTTTGAAAGCCCTCAAACAGAACAACCCCTCAAACCCTCAAACAGAATAAACAACCCCAACCCCCTCAAAACCTATTAACGTAATAACACGCAAAACTATGTACATATTCAAATATTGAAGTTTTGCACGCAGTTTACATCACAGACACCACTGAAACAACTGTAGTTGCAAATATGATAAATCATTTATAAATGATCGAGTCATTGTCAGTTTAGCATTATATGGCTCATTCAAATCCGGCCTCTTAAACCTTATTCTTGCTCTGCATATATTGTTTCCACAATTCCCATTTTTTCCTATGTAGTTTGCTCCTTCCCTTTTCTAAAGATCCCAATTTCAGTTGTTTTAACTCTGTTACTATATTCACTACTTCTAGGAAAGTTGGTCTAGACTTTGATTTCCATTTTCTAGTACTTGCTTTTTTGGCAGCTACCATAATTAGACTCAGCAAGGCTTTACTATGCCTAGGCAATTTCAATTCCAATTCTGTAGCATAACTCTAAATAAAAAAAAAAATCTCCCCCCAGATAGTCTAATACACTCACCTAGCATCTCGACAGAGTGGTCTGCAGGGAATTTCAAAGGTCTACCAGCTCAATACAGCCCCCCAAAATATGCTTCCAGCTATCCCTTTCTTGCTCATCACACCTCCAACATTTGTTATCCACATGAAGAAAAATTCTTCGGAGTCTACTTGGGGTATGAAAATACTTATGTAAACATTTCTAGTCAAAGATCCTAAATATTCTAGATTTTGTTGCATATTTGGGAGACATACATATATCCCCCATTGTCTCTTTGTGAATAATTGCTTATCCAATCTTTCTTCCCAATCCTGTCTAAGCTTCTCTGATTGATTCTTAGAATTATCATGCAGTATTTTATAAGCTTTACTAATTATTCATTTTTAATGGTAGCTTCTGTTCTAGATTCTATTAAAAACGTTACCATTGCTGGTCTTTAATTTAGGTGCCCCCTATTTCTTTCTCATTGACTATACTCTGATATAAATCCTTGATAGGGAAGGCAATCTCTAAGCTGCTGTCCAAATAAATTCTTGGCCTCCTCCCATTCTATTACCTTTCTCTTTCCAGTTATTTACTCTAGTTGCTCCTGAATTAATTCCAAAACCCATTCTTTAAATTACTTTCTTTTCAACCGATAGATGGGAAGGTGCCAGTGTCTCATTTTTATTTCATTACCTTGCATTCTTATTTTAGTTTTTATTGGTGCATGATCTGAAATAGTTATTGGGTGCATTTAAAGACCTTCAGTTAAATGCACATGTTCCTGCGAGATATAAAATCTATCTAGCCTAGCCCAGATTATGTATCTCAATTAATATGTAAATTCACACTGAACTCCTAGTACTGAATTCACATCTTCCATTCCAAACATTTTCATAAATTTCTTCAAAAATCTACCATATGTTGTTATATTTTCCCTTCTAGGTGCCCCACACACATCTTCACTGTTGCAAACCAAATTCCAGTCTCCACCTACAAGTAATATTCCTTGCTGAAAGCTGATCATTTCTTATAGAATTTTCTTAAGCTCCATTATAGCAGTTCTAGGTGGAATGTAAATGCATGCCAGTGTAATCCTCATCCCTAGCCAGTAGCCCCTTAGTACTATGTACCTTCCATTATATTTTTTTCCTCTTCCATCACCTTTGGAACTCCTGCTAAAAGTATTCCTCTTTTCCTTTGTCCCACATATTCTGCTGAATAACCATCCAAACCTTTCTTTATCAAATTCACATGTTCATTTCTTTCCAGGTGTGTCTGCTGTAGCATAACAATTTGCACTCCATATTTTTAATATAGTTGACTACTTTATTTATATTTATCTGTACGATCATTCAGATTGAAAGACATTACAGAAAGCATACTTTTCTTATATAGTTATTATTACTATCTTTTATGTTCAACTTTGTTTTTTTTGTTAAATGTTTAGTTCCAAATTTTATGTTACATGCATATACTGTCAGCAGGTTGGTCTTTTATATATTTGTTTCTTGCCATATCAATTTGCGCCTATGCCACATTTTACAGAACTTTTTTTGTTTTTTGAAAGCCCTCAAACAGAACAAAACTCCCAACCTTCCCAAAAAATCTATTAACTCAATAATAACCTACAAAACAATGTACATCTTCAATTATTGAAGTTTTCACTTCCTAATAAGAATAAAAGTTTGAAGTTAATAGCCACACAGACAGGCTGGAGTTAACCAAAAAGAAAGGTTAGTCATGCTAAGATGCATGGTACAGCCTGTGCTATTAGTAAGTGCTATTTTATTTTGTCTATCTTTATAGCTGTCCCAGCAAAGAAAACACTTGAATGCTTTTAGTAAACACTTTCTCCAAGTCATTTCTGTTTATCAAATTGCCTTCTAGTGACATGCAAACCAGACACAAAACTGCTATGGGTACTATGTTTACCAGAAAAAACGCTTACAATATTCAATATTCTTTTTCGGTTTACCTTTGAATTATCGTCCGCTGTGTGTCTGACATGCATTCTGCCGAAATTACGGCTGCAAAAAACGATAATGCCGATTCACAATGTGTTTGAATGGCAAATAAGCAAATGCTTTTTTGCCATTCAAACACATGGATCAAATGTCGAAAATGGCTTTGCAGCAAACCATTTTCAACATATGATCCTTCTAAGTTCTCCATATTTCGGTAAAACAGGTCGCACAACAGGATGATCGCAAATACCATGTGCGACAAAACAAAGGTAAACCTCTTTTTCATTTAAATGCTTTGCAATAAACTTGTTACTGGCTAATGCTTATGGTCTTAACCCAGTCATTTCGTTATGCAAGCATGGCAAAAAGCACACTGATTTTTCTTTTGTCATACTCTAAACCGCAGCCTTCCTCACTCCCCCTTCGCTTCCTTTTTTTTTCATTGCAGTCCCTACATTTCTTAAAACTGAGCACAGAAAAAGTGAGAAGAAGTGATACAAAGAAAAAAAAACAGATTTACCTGTTTATATTAATATCCCAATTGCATTTAAAAAAATTAGAACATTTTACTTCTAGTCTAATTGCTTTTGTATTACCTTTAAAGCTCTCACAGCTGAGAAAAACGGTGATTGTTTTCAGAGAACATTATGTCCTAGTCAGGTTTTCTTTTCTTTTCCCCCAGCCAATCCCCTTCCACCAGAATGTCTCCAGTTTCTCTTTATCAGATTGTCTCCATGGAGACAAAAGAACCAGCTGCGGAATTAGTATACATGCATTTGCTAGGAAAAAAGTCTCAGAATATTCAATATTCTTTTTCATTTATTTGCTCTCTCTTAAAAATAATCCATCGAAGGTCCATAATTCAGTCAGTTTTCCATGCAAGGATGAAAAAAAGCACATTAATTTTAACTTTATCATACCTTTTTAACCAGGTTCCTTTTTATCATTGCATTGCCTGTATTTCTCAATATTGTGCAAGAAGAAAGAGAAGAGGGGAGAAAAGAAAAACACCACCTGTTTACAATCCCCATTACACCTGAAAATAGCATGGAAAGAAAACCATGCCCCACAAATACAGTACTATTAAGAAAAGAAAGTGTTGTCTTTACTTACAGTTTTGCTTTCTCTCCTCTCTTCACCTCCCCAAAGCATTTTTCTGAACATTAATGACATGAAGTAGGGCATATACTTTAGAGTCCCCCACAAATCCAATACATTTTGAAACAGTCCAATATTTCCAGATTTTCTTGTTCTGTCACATTTCACAAATATAAATACTGCACTGTAATCCCACATTAAGTTATTGGCTTTACTGTTTCCTGTCTCTACTTAATTTCCAATGTACTCTCAATTCTTCTAGTCAATTCTTGTACTCCCTTCCTTGTCTCCAACAAGAAACAGAATCTCCTATTTCACAGCCCACTTTTTGTTGGACAAACCTTTGTATTTCCTCCTCAGTATGTACTTCATCAAAAATGATTTTGTCCCCCCCCCAAAAAATACCTTGAAGATAGCAGGGTATAGCTGTTTGATTCTCACACCTGCATCTCAACATTCCTTGAATAGTGGAATGAATTTACTCCCCTTCTGCCTGGTGTACAATGACTAATTATTCTCCAGAAACACTCTGCTGTCTCCCACTTTTAGTATTTTGTTCTTCTGCCACAATTTTGTCAGAATGAACTCCTTCAGCTGGTAGGGTTGCATCTTTACTATTAAAGGTCTATGTTGCTTTCTCACAGCCAACATTGGAGCATACACATGATGTGCCCTTTCAAGCAACAACTCCTGCTGTGGAATATCAGTCCCATTGCTTATTTGTGCTTTCATAAAATTAATGCAGTCTGTTCCTTCCAGCTTCTCTGGTATAACTGAAAATCTCAGGTTTTCCCTATGTGCTCTGTCCTCTAATTCTATTATTTTTTTTAAATATCTCTTCTTGAACAGACGCAGTCAGCCAGCCTTTTTTTTATTTCAACCTCTGATTTTTATCACCTCACCTGAATATCTGTTTAAAGCTTCTTCCAATTTTTTCCAGAGATTTATTGTTTAATATACTCTGTGACACCAGTGCCCTAGCCCAGCAATCAAGGAGCCTGAATCATCACCGCTAACACCAGTGAGGGGCATCTCATATAGGAGGAAAGGATAAGAAATACACACAGTAAAGTGCAATTTCTCTTAAGAGCACACAGAGATCACAGTCAGTCTGGGGCTGGTCACTCCCTTGCTCTCCAGGTCCCCAATAAGACTCCCCACTGACACAACTATAGGGTCCAGATCTCAACTAGGCAAGCTAAAACCTGCAGCACCCTCTCTGTCCAACCAGTGTTTTGTGTCCCTCCCCAAGTAGCTGACACACACACACACACACACACACACACACTTTGAGATAAGAGTTTATACAACCACACAGACACTTCTGGGGAAGGCTGGCACAGGTTCTCCAGCTGTGCCCCTTTTACCCAGACTATATGGCAGAAGTCACCTGCCACCAGACAGCTAATATTTATCAGTTACTCAAAGGCCGTTAAAAGGGTGTTCAATTATTATTGTGCAATATTATTATCCAATTGGTAGTATAACTCAATAGTCAAGGCTTATTACAGTGACTTGGTACAGGATCCCTATATACATGCAATGTACTATTAGAGCTTAACTTATCTCTACACAAAACAGCCACAGTTGAAAGGTTTTAAAATATTTAATAATAATAATAAAAACACAAGACAATACTTACTACACAATGCTAGTCAAGAGTTCAGAGATCATAGAGAAATAATTAAAATAATTCAGTAGTACAGTGCTAACATCACAGAAAAGCAGTCTAATCTTACTAGTTTCCAGATATTTCTAAGAGAAAACACAAATTTAAGATAAACTTACTTACAGAGCAAGACAGTGCTGTAAGTTGGATGGTCAAGACAAAAATGCTTCATGCTCTCTGATTCTCTCCATTTTTAAAATCACATTCCTGGTTCCCATTACATCATTCTTCACACTTCCCTGGGTTCCCAGGCAACTACTTTTACATTCTTAACATCTCCTTTTGTTATCTTGCAGCTGGTCAGGAAGAAGAGCAATAAAAATACATGTGCATGTTTAATTCTAGCAATTAAACTCTTGGTTAAAACAATATAAAGACCGTCTTCACCTAGACAGGCTGGAGCCAACTTTAGATCAAAGGGTCACAACATGCTTTACTTCGTCAGATTTCTGCCAGTAGAGTGCACTGTTGTTACATTTTTTTCATTTCCACATGTACTCTATTTGTACCATTTAAGACAACAAGCCTGTGGTTTACATTAATATTTACAGATGACAGAATTATCTCCAAAATTCCATCTGGCTAGGCTGGCAGCCTTCACAAATATCTTCACATACTTCATCACTGTTTCACTTATTTTTAACCACGTCTGTGTGCAGATGTCTCGCATCATCCTGTAGGTTAACGGAATTCATGTCTGGTGGTTGCATTGCTTTTTGCCGAACAGCTGAAGAACTTTCCACAGTTTTTCTTCTTCACTCTTTGTACCAGATTTTTTCCAGGTGCTCTGTATTTTTCCTGGCATCCAGGCAGTTCACTTACTAACCAGTTAATGAACTTTACCCATAAACACAAAAGTCTACTGGCCTTCTTTGTTGAATTTCTGTTTTCACACTGGGAGAACTATAGTTAAGCTGTTACTCAATGTGAAGCCATCCTTGAAGTCCATATTATCTCTCTGTCTTCTTAATCATTTTCTAACCTCCTCTGGTTAATTCTTATAGTTATAATGCAACAATTTATATACCCTACTAATTATTCCTTTTGTAACAGCAACTTCTGTTCCTTAAAAACTCTGTCAGAGCTGGTCTTTCACTTAGCACTCCCTTATCCTTTTATTTCTGATTATATTCTGTTATCAATCCCTGGTAGGGAAGACCGTCTTTAACCTGCAGTCTGAACTCCTGTTTGACTTCATTCCACGCTATTACCTTTTCCTCATTAGACATTTCCTCCTAATATCATGGTTACTCTGTTAATTTTCCCATAAATTCCAGCTCTCTCTCTTGCCTATATTTTATATCCCTACTTGCACTCATCCCTATTGATAAAATCTCCTTTCCTGTCTTTGCTTAGTTCTTACAATATTTTCTGATACTTTTATGACTATAATATGCTGTATGGTTATTCTCCAGAAAGAACTGAATGCAAAACCCTACTTCTACTTACTTTTCAAACTCCACCCCATTTCATCATCTCATTCTACTTAGATTTATAACCTTCTATTTGTGTTATCGTATCCCACTTAACTCTTGCACTCTTCCTCTCCCACATAAATTCCATCAATTCTTTATTAATTAAGGTCCTTAACTTCTCATCTGATTGATAAAAATATGCTTGACATATATATAAACCAAAGGAACTAGAAACATTTCCACTGCTTGTATCTTGTTATCCATATCCATACTCAAGAGCTTCTGGAATCTTAAATGTTTACATTACCTTTTGTTTAGTCTCTTCCCATATATCCTTAACCACAGAATCCTTGTAATTCATACATCTAAACATTTTTTTTTTCTTTTTATGTCCCATAAATATGAGTATTGCTGAACCAGTTCATGTGTGAGAAAATACAGTTGTTTAAGTTGCGTATACTAACAATAGCAGATGTTCACATTCCTCACTGCTGCAATAGCCTTTAGGATATATGGGTAGTGCTTTACTCTTTCCAGTTTCTAGCCTGTTTGCTTAGAAAAATAAAATACTTATCCCCTTGTCTGCAACATAAATTAAGAATATTAATCTGCACTTTCACCTGTATAATGAGGAAATTAAATACACACATGAATAATAAACTTTTATGACTCCTCCAGCAGCCCAAGGTCAGATCAGTATCCTGCTTATATCCAGTCTTTACCTTGTTACAGTATAAAACCCAAATATATTACAGTCAAGAAAAAGTACTCTAATATTACCTTAAACATCAGTCACTGATGAGACTTACCCACCTCTCATTAAAAATACCTCTGCATATCAAATATTACCTTAAACATCAGTCACTGATGAGACTTACCCACCTCTCATTTAAAATACCTCTACATATCATACATACAGAGCCGCAGTGGTGCAGCGGTAGCGTTGTCGCCTCACAGCAAGAGGTTCTCCCATTCAATTCTCAGCTGGAGCGCCTTCTGTGTGGAGTCTGCATGTCCTCCCCGCGGTCGACTTGACTTCGAAAGACATGCATAGGGCGTGCCTTTGTTAAAGTTGGTCGTGGAGCTGGCACCGTAAAAATCTACTGCCAATCATTAGCTGACTGGAGTTCCGCTGTGGCGACCCCTAACCGGGAAAAGCTGAAAGAAGAAGAACATATCATAAATACAGAACTACTTTACAACACAACATGAAATTTACATCAAGAAATTTATTACACAAATATTACTAAGAACAAACACTTTTTTACTTACAGTTACATTTTGAGCATCTTTCCCTACCCTTTTAAGCATCAGTGACAACTGGGAATTATGCATTAGAGTAATCCCACCAATTTAATACAATCAACAAGCTTCAAGACTTTTTATCTATTTCTTTATGCAGAAGCACAGTTCCTATAGTTCCCATATCTAAACTACTTTCTATGGAAATTACACTTTATAATTTTTCATTTATTTCTTAATTTCACATCTTGACCACTCAAAATCAGTCTCTGGTGTAAGTCCATATTACTGCTGATTTTTCTAGTCAGCTACTGTGCTTTTTCTGTCATTCAATCACTTTCCCATGGAACCATGGAAATGGCTTCAATTTTCAG
>NC_056750.1:875579712-875673944 GCF_019279795.1 Protopterus annectens | reverse complement strand
GAGGTAGGCCATCTGGGTGTTTGTGTCCAAACTGGCACCCAGGAAAATTATCTTCGAGAGGGTATTAGCCTTGATTTCTCTTAGTTGACTGTGTATCCCAGAGAGTTTAATAACATTATTACATAAGCCAGATGTTTCAGAAGAATGTGCTTGCTGTCCGCTTGGATCAGGCAGTCATCCAAATAAGGGTATATTTGTATCCCTTGAAGTCTGCAGTAGGCAATTACTGATGCCAGGCATTTCATGAATACTCTGGGCAGTAGATAAGCCAAAGGGCAATGCAGAGAATTGATAATGGGTTGAACCTGCAAGAAATCTGAGGTATCTTCTGCAATTTTATCTGATTGGGACATGCAGGTATGCCTCCTTGAGGTCCAATGTTACCAGCCAAGACTCCTTGCCCAGCATGGGAAGAAGTTGCTGTAGAGTGAGCATCTTGAATTTTGGTGCAGTAGGAATGTGTTTAGGATGGAAAGATCCAAAATAGGTCTCCAATCTTTTCCTTCCTTGGCACCAGAAATAGCCTGGAATAAAAGCCTTGACCTTGTTCGTGTAGGTACCTCTTGAATAGCTTTCATGTTTATGAGATCTGAAATTTGCCTTTGTGCCTCTGCCCTTTGATTGTGTGGCAGGTTTGGCATGCCTCTCATTTTTGGAAGGGTATGAAAATGGAATTTGTAGCCTCTGTTTATAATGTCCAGGATCCATTTGTCCTTTGTGACATGCCAATTTTTTGAAAATAGTGCCAGCTTTCCTCCTAAGGGGGCTGCCATTTGAGACCTGGTTGGCATGCAAAGGGGAAGTCATTGGGTTTGCTTTCTGAAAGATTGTGAGTTGTCCTCACCACCTCTTTCTGTAGGAGCTTGCCATTGTCTGCCTCTATACGATCCTTGTGATTGTCCTCTGCCCCTCGGGCGCCTGTATCTGCCTCTTTGGGGGTGTGGCTGTGGCAGGAAAGGACCAGTTTTTGGAAGGCCAATTTCTACTGAAACGTGGGGGTTGAACCTGCAGAAATTTTTTCACAGTTTGCAATGATTTAGCCTTTTCCTCCATTTTCCGTCATACTTCCTCAGCATTAGCTCCAAATAGGTCATTCTTTTGAAGAGGGGCGTCTAGTAATTTAGCTTCGACATGATCAGGCAAGGCTTTTTCCTTGAGCCAGGCATGCCTACGTATGACTGAGCCTGTAACAGCAGCTCTACATGAGGCCTGTAGAGCATCAAAACCACATTGTAAGGTATGTTTACCCACTTGTTCTGCACTATGCATCAAATCCTGCAACTCCTTCAAGTCTGGTTGTTCAGGTTGTGACATTTTACTTTTCAATTGTGATACCAAAAACTGTTGGTATTTTAGCATATGAAACTGACAGTTTAAGGCCCTCATGGATAAGGTAGCCGAGGTGTATACCTTTTCCCCACCTTTCTAAGGATCTGGAATCTCTCTCGGAAGGCAATGGATTTTTGGCAATGGAGGCCTTAACTCCCTTGGGCCCTTGTGAGATGGTTTCTAGGTCAGCAGCATGGCTTTTGTATAGAAATTGGTGTGAATCAGGAACCCTGTAGTACCTGTCAGGCTTAACTGGAGCTGGAGGCAGAGAGTCCGGGTAAAGGCAGGCCTCCGAGTAAACATCATCTAGGATGTCCAAGACAGGAGGTATAGCCAGAGGTCTGTGCTGGGGTAACAAAAGAAATTCCCTGAGCCTTTTCTTGGAATCTGAATAATCCTGGCCTTCCCAGTGGAAGTGTTCCCTTAAGGTATGCAAAGTTTCCCCAAATGAGTAATCCTCAGGGGGGGATACAGAAGGAATAGACTCCTCTGCATCAGAGTCTTCAAAAGGGGAATAAGACCGTTCCTGATCATCAGAGTGTTCTGAAATAATGGAGCCCTGATCAGAGGAGGGGGAATCTTCCTCCACTCTGGACCTTTTGTCCGGAGGTGGCTGAGAATCTCTGATTAGAGTAATTAAATCCTCAGCCATTTTAAGCATCTGTTTCTTAGGCATGGGGCCTGGAGATGGGCCCTGTGTAGCTGGTCTCAGAGTGCATGGATGCTTTAGACTTGGTGAAAGCCTTGATGGAGAAAGAAGAGGAAGGTCTGAAGACACCTTGAGTAGAGGTGGACCTGTCCACATTCTGTGTTTCAACGCCAAGAGTGGCGTCGGTATCTGTAGTCGGGGTGTGGGCCGAGGAGCCTGCGACCTCGGGTACAGGAGACACCGCCAAAGATGTGTAGTCGGTAATCAGGGGCTGCGTAGGCACCTCGCTGAGAACCGAACCACGTGGAGTCGGCTTTGGCGTGGTGTCAGTAGAGGCCGCGGACCTCAAGTGTCGGTCCTTGTCTTTGCGTTTTTTAGACAAAACCGGAGTCGGAGTATCCGACAACATATAGTTAAATGCTTTCCCAAAAAAATGCTGGGCGAACTCCGCCCGACGCTTAATAGTGCGTTTGTTGAATGTAGCACAAAAGTGACAGACCGAGACATCGTGGTCTAGGCCTAAGCAAGGAATACAGAGGGAATGGAAATCCTTATGCGGTATTTGCTTCCCACAAGAAATACAATTATTAACTTTGTCTGACATCGGTCTGAGGCAAGAAAAGTTTCCCCAATGGGGTACTTGGCTTTTAAGAAGACTTCGGTTTCCAAATTTTTGTAATCTCAGGAGCTGGCCGACCGGCACTTGCGAACTGCTTCTGCTTCGGGCACCGCACGGCAAGAAAGACTGAAGAAAATGGCGTCGGCTGGTTCTTTTATACCCCTGTCGCACTGACGTCAGGGAAGAAGCGACGACAACCGACGCCGAACCTAGACTTTGGAATTCGGCCGACCGAGGACCCGCCAGGAGAACCCATCTGTTATGACTGCAGCTGTATGCACGATGAACATCTGAAAGAATATTTAACTATATGTAAAAAAATTCAATGGACACTACAAATATATATGAAGATAGAGGACTATGGACTGGGGGATGGGAATGTGGAGTAATACTGAAAATGATGTTATGCACGTACCTCGTATCAATATTCATGGAAATAGGGATTTTGTGAAATGCAGCAGTCAAAGACTTGGTATTTATGTGGAAAAAAATGATAATTTAATCAATGAATGTGAATACAAAGATGTTATTTCTGTGGTAACGCAGGGCATAATGCAAAAACAATGTTAAAGTGCAAAAATTGTGGTAATGCTCGTCTTTTTGGCTAGAATGTGAAATGAATGTGTATAAAAATGATGTTTCACAGGAGAACGATAGAAGAATGTGTTGTACAATAAAATATGCAAAAAGTAGTAACTGATGAAGTTAAAGTAATAAGGAAAAAAACAGGGGAGACAAGTGAGGAAGAAGCTAACTGGCACACAGTCAGACAAAAGCTTTGATATGGAAACCAGTTAAAGGAAAAGAAAATTCAAAAACATGCTTGGAGAAAAGAAAGAAGTACCATAAATAAAAAAATATAAAAATAAATAAATAAATAAATAATAATAATAATAATAATAATAATTCATAAATGTAGATGTTCCAGTGTCATTACACTTGGGTTATCCTGCCGTCGGGCGGTTCCGCAGCCAGCCTGAGTTCCAAAGTCTTGGTCCGGCGTCGGTTGCTGTCACTTCCTCCCTGATGCCACTGCGCCAGGGGTATACAAGATGCAGCAGACACCATTTTCATCAGTTTTTCTTGCCCCAGATGTCAGGTGCCCCCAAATAGGTAGGTAATTCAAATTAATAAAACATACATAAAAAATGCAAACATACTTGTAGCTACCAGCAAATACTCCCTATAGGTAGTAAAAGGTAGAGGAAACTAGGTACGTACTAGCCAGTAAGAGGGGAAGGAGGGAGGGTAACCTGGACTGCAGCAGTGTCTACACTCGAACATCTACATTTATGGTAGGTACAAAACTGTACTATGTTCATCGTGTGACACTGCTGCAGTCATTACACTTGGGTAGAATCCCAAAGCTGAGGTAGGGTGGTAGGTTCTAATAGGCATTAGGGGTGGCTATAAGGCCCTGCAGCACTGCAGAGGCGAAGCCAGCTCTGGATTTAGAGTGTAGAGGCAGATGGTAATGCTTGGTGAAGGTATGCACAGAACTCCATGTTACTGCTTCCAAAATATCCTTGGTAGGTACTCCTCTGAGGTAGGCAGTTGAAGTGGCTGTTGCCATGGTGGAGTGAGATCTAATGCTGTTAGGTACAGGTTTTCCATGGTGCGTATAGCAGAAATGTATGCAATGTCCTATCCATTTGGAAATGGTCTGTTTTGAAATAGCTTTTCCCTGTGCTGCTGCAGCATATGCTACCAATAATTGCTTAGATTTTCTGAAAGCTTTGGTTTTGTCCAAGCAGAAGCATAACTACCTGTGACTGTCCAATGAATGCAGTAGTCTTTCCCCTTTATTCTGTGGTTTTGGATAAAAAGTAGGCAAGTGAATGGTTTGGTTTAGAGAGACACTTGAAACCACCTTAGGCATAAACGTAGGGTTAGTTCTTAAGGACACCCTGTCCTGATGGAAAATGAGGAAAGGTTCCACTGCCATTAGTGCCTGTAATTCTGAAACTCTTCTTGCAGAAGTTATTGCCAGGAGCAGAGCAGTTTTCCAAGAAATGTATTTTAATTCTGCTGTGCTAGCTGGTTCAAAAGGCGGTAAAGTTAATTTTTCCAAAACAAAGTTGAGGTCCCAAGTTGGAGTAGGTGCTCTATGGGGCGGTCCTATGTTTTTAGCTCCTCTGAGGTACTGTTTTTAGCAAAGGATTAGAGAAAATTGGTGGATCCGTGTTATAATGTGCAGAGATGGCAGAGGCGTGGATCTTGATGGATGAAAAGGAGAGGCCTTTGTCCAACATCTCCGTCAAATATTGTAGTATCTGAGGAATGTTTGGCACAAGAGGATCAAGGCTGTGAGCCTGGTTCCAGGCACAGAATCTCTTCCATTTATCCGAGTAGGCTTTCCTGGTACTAGGCCTTCTGGCCTCCAGAATGACATCCATAACTGCTTTGAAGAGAGGCATTGCTTGTGTGGCTAGGGAATCTTGCATGCAGCTAGGTTTAGTGTCTTTAGCTGTCTGTGGAGTATCCGATTGTTGTGCTGCGACAGCAGATGTGGTATTTGAGGTAAAATCCAGGGTGGTCCTTGTGCTAAGTTTTCTAAGATTGGGTACCAGTGCTGGTGTGGCCAGTCTGGTGCAATCAGGATCATTTTTGGCTCTTCTTGCCTGGCTTTTATGAGTACCTTTGGTAGAAGAGGCAGTGGTGGAAAAGCATATATTTGTAGGTTTGTCCAGCTGAATGAGAGAGCATCCACTTTCCATGCTTGCAGATGGTAATTCCTTGTGCAGAATTTCTTTAGCTGGCAATTCATTGGGGAGGCAAACAGATCTATGTCGGGGCTTCACCATTTCTTTGCTATCATTCTGAATATTTGAGGATTCAATTCCCATTCGTGGGGATCCATGATATTTCTGCTTAAGTCATCTGCCAGTGTGTTTTTCTCTCCTGGCAGGAATTGGGCTTGTAGATGAACTTGATAGTTTATAGCTGTGCTCCACCAGGTCATGGCTTGTCTGCAGAGGGGGTAGGAGTGAGTGCCTCCTTGCTTGTTTATGTGCCACATAACTGTGGTGTTGTCTGTCTTTAGTAGTTGTCCTGGATGCAACAGGTCCTTGAAAGCTATAAGGGCATTTTGCACAGCTAGCATCTCTTTTTGATTGATGTGAAGATGACTTTGTTCTGCGGGCCACTTGCCCTGAAAACATTTTCCTGCCATGTGTGCTCCTCCCCAGGCGTAATCCGATGCATCTGTTGTCAGTGTTTGCCTGGCTGTGGGTTGAGTGAAAGGCTGTCCCTTGTTGAGGTGACAAGCTTGAGCCCACCATCGAAACTCATGTTGAAGGCAAGGTATTAGTGGTATAACCGTTTCCAAACTTTGACAGTGTTGAGACCATACATTCTTTAGGTACCATTGTAGTTTCCTCATATGCAGTCTGCCATATGGAATTAGTAGTATGTAAGATGCCATGAAGCCCAAGGCCTGCAGAATTTTTCTTGCAGGGACTTGGGTCTTTGTTGCCATCAATTGAAAGTATTGTGTCAGTTGTCCTTGTCTGGCGTGAGAAAAACCATCTGGGCCGTTGTGTTCAAGCTGGCACCCAGGATTATTATCTCTTGTGAGGGCACTAGTTTTGATTTCTTTTCATTTACTGTGTACCCCAGGCAAATTAATAACTTTTTTACAAACGCCAGATGCTGTAGAAGAATGTCCTTTCTCTCTGCTTGAATCAGGCAGTCGTCCAGGTATGGGTAAATTTGAATTCCTTTCTGTCTGCAAAATGCAATTACTGGTGCCAGGCACTTTGTGAAGACCCTGGGCGCAGTAGATAATCCAAAGGGCAGTGCAGAGAATTGATAGTGCATTGGACCAGCTAAGAACCTGAGGTATCTTCTGCAGTTTTGTCTGATAGGAACATGCAGGTATGCCTCCTTGAGGTCCAAAGTCACGAGCCAAGCTTGCTTGCCCAGCATGGGAAGAAGCTGCTGTAATGTCAACATTCTGAATTTCTGAACATCCAGGTAAGTGTTTAGTGAAGACAGATCCAGAATGGGCCTCCAGGTTTCGTCTTTTCTGGGAACCAGAGAGAGTCTTGAGTAAAATCCTTGCCCTTGTTCCTGTGGTGGTACCTTTTGAATAGCTCCCATGTTCATGAGTGCCATAATTTGTTTTTGGGCCTCTGCCCATTGATTTAGTGGCAGATTTGGCATTCCTTTTAATCTTGGCATAGCGAGAAAGTGGAGCCTGTAACCTTTTGAAATAATATTGAGAACCCATTTGTCTTGGGTGATCATATGCCAATTGCGATAGAAAATTGCCCGTTTTCCTCCCAAAGGGGCTGCCAAGAGTAAGTTGTTTGGCAGCTGGAGTGGGAAGTCATTGGGGCTGTTTTTTATATGGTTGGTGCCTGTCTTCCCCCCTTCTTTCTGGCCTGATGCACCCCATTGTCGAGGCCTGTAAGGACCTCGTGGTTGACCTCTACCTCTTGACCGTCTGTATCTGCACCTTTGAGGTCTGTCATTAACTGGAAAGGACCAATTCTTTGTTGGCCAGTTTCTACTAAATCGAGTAGGCTGAACCTGTAAGAAATCCTTCACTGTTTAAATAGATTTTGCCTTATCCTCCATTTTCTTTAATACCTCTCCTGCCTTAACTCCAAATAAAACATCCTGCTGTAAAGGTGCATCCAGTAATTTAGCTTTAACATGATCTGGTAACATATGTTCTTTTAACCACAGAGCCTGTAACTGCTGCTCTGCATGAGGCCTCTAAAGAATCAAAACCACATTGCAAAGTATGCTTTCCCACTTGTTCAGCTGCAGGCAATAAATCCTGCATTTCTTTAAAATTAGGAGGATCTGTATCTGGAAGCATTTTTTGTTTCAACTGAGACATCAAAAATTGCTGATAATGTAGCATGTGAAACTGGCAATTTAAGGCTCTCATTGCTAAAGTTGCAGACGTATATACTTTCTTCCCCCATCTGTCTAGTGCTCTGGAATCTCTGACAGAGGGAACTGGGTTCTTTGCTAATGAGGCCTTAGCCCCTTTGGGTCCCTGAGAAATAGCTTCAGGATCAGCAACAGGGCTTTTATACAGAAATTTGTGAGAGTCAGGGACTCTGTAATATCTGTCTGGTTTAAGTGGAGCTGGAGGTAAGGAATCAGGATTTAAGCTTGATTCAGTGTACACATCATCCACAATATCTAGCACTGGCAGAATAGCCAGAGGTCTATGTTGAGGTCATAATAGGAAGTCTCTGAGCCTTTTCATGGATTCTGAATAATCCTGGCCTTCCCAATGGAAATGCTCCCTCATGGTATGTAAGGTTTCCCCAAAGGAGTAGTCCTCAGGTGGAGAGGCTGATAGAATAGATTCCTCAGCATCAGAATCCTCATAAGGGGGTAAAGAGTATCCCAGGTCTGAGTATGGATCTGAGGAAATGGACCCCTGGTCAGATGAATCATAACCTGCATCCTGTCTAGGCCTTTTATCAGGTGGGGGAAGGGAACCCCTGATCAGAGTGATTAGGTCTTCGGCTACTTTGAGCATTTGTTTCTTAGGCATGGAGGCCTGTCCTGGAAAATGCTGTACTTGTTTCTTAGTTTTTAAAGGAGGCTATGACTTAGAAGAGGGTTTAATGCTTAGCTGAGTAGGTCTGAAGACACCCTCTGAAGCTGTGGGTAGCTCAGGTACTCTGGAACCCTCTCTGCAGGATCGGTTTCGGTCTGCTGAAAAGCTAGTGCGTCCGAAGGCCCAGGCATCTCCACGTGGGGGTCGGGGGCGGCCCGTGGTTCTACAGAAGCGGTAGTCAGGGGCTGCGAAGGCGCCTCACTGAAAACCGGTGAGTGGCCTAGAAGAGGCTTCGTCGTCAGTTTTAGGCCTCGGATGCCTGTCCTTGTCTTTGCGCTTTTTATGAATACCGGTCGGAAGTTCCGACGGCATGTATAATTAAATTTTCTGCCACAGTAATGTCGGGCAAAATCAAACCGACCTTTAATAGTACGTTTATTAAACCTAGCACAAAACCGACAAGCAGTAACGTCGTGGTCTGGGCCTAGGCATGGGATACAATAAGAATGGAAATCCTTATGAGGTATTTGCTTCCCACAAGAAATACATAACTTTTACTGACATCAGTCTGAGGCAAGAAAAAGTTTCCCCAACGGGGTACTTAGCTTTGTAGAAGACTTCGGTTCTGGATTCGGAATGAAAATCTCAGGAGTAAGCTGACCGGCACTTGCGAACTGCTTTTGCTTCGGGCACCGCACAGCAAGAAAGACTGAAGAAAATGGCATCGGCTGCATCTTATATGCCCCCTGTCACATTGACGTCAGGGAGGAGGCGACAGCAACAGATGCTGGACCAAGACTTTGGAACTCAGGCCGGCTGGGGAACCGCCTGACGTCAAGATAACCCAAGTGTAATGACTGCAGCAGTGTCACACGATGAACATCTGATAAATATAAAAAAATAAATACTAACTGTTCTTAAAAGCTGAAAATGTTAAATATTAGCTTTAAATGCGAACAGTATGAAAAAATATTTAGAGGAGAACAGATATATTACAATGGGGTGGTGCAGTAGATGCACATATTAGTGTCTTAGAAGATATCAGATTACGAACAGAGGAAGAATAAACACACTGAAAAGCTTTGGAATAGTGCAGTAGTTTTGAATACGGGGAAAGAAACGTGCTCAGGCATATATTATGTCAAGAAAGCATTAAAACATTGAATGAAACAGTGTATCTAGGACGAATTATGGTAATAGACTTGAGATGGAAAAAGTATATGTATAGAGTTATAGCTTTATATGCATATGTAACAAAAGAGAAATGATGTTTAAAAATATTCTTGATTAGGTTTGTGTAAATATGGACATAGTGGTGGGTGATTTTAATAGTAATTTAAGAAAGAACAGTAGCAATTGTGATATTAAAAAGGTTAAAGAAATTATGAGAAGTGGAAAGTTAAGTGTACGGGACAATAACCACTGGACCTATAAATGAAATGAAATTAGGATAGAAATGTATTTTTAATATCAGATAGCTTAAAAGTTAAAAAGGAATCAAGTATGCTGGATTTTCAGACCATGTGGCTATATGGGCTAAAGTACAGGAAAATGAAAGAATATGCGAGAGTAGGGAAAGGAATGAAGAGAATTAATGAATAAAATGAGATTTAGGAGAGAAAAAACATTGGGAATTACAGAAAATCATAAGAATATGAGAGTTTGAGAATTGGAATGTTTAGTGGCTTCATTTTAAAAAAAAAATTATAAAAAAGTGTTTTTAGAATGTAAACCTGAAAAGAAAAAAGATACAATATTAATTCAAGAAACAGACTTATTAGACAAGGAACATTCATTTTGAGAAAAACAGAAATATACAAAATGAATCAAATTAAAAATGAACTTGTTATACAAACAAGAATATTATTTACAAAGACAGAAAAGAGGCAGCACCATATTTGAGTAAAATAATAAAAGGAAAAATAAGAATTAAAAAATTAGGAAGGTAAGCAACTAAGACAGCAAGAAAGAAAACACAAAATAAAATATGTATTACAATTATTTGTAAAACAACAAGAACAGAACAAATTTATAAACTTGCACAATTAACGGGGATGAGTATTCAGAACAAAACATAACTGAAAGAATGAATGAAATTCCAAAAGATATTAACATGAATTAGGGTTTGGGAAGGTGGCCTAATGATTAAGGTGTTTGCCTTGCAAACACAAGGTTCAGGGTTTGAGTCTCAAAAAGGATAATTGGCTAGGCTTAAAATGGCTCACAAGGGCAGTTCGCTTAGTACTAACCTAAGAACAGGACTGGACATGGTTGAATATGGCATGTATAAAGAAATGAAGTAGTAAAAATGTAGAGAAGTTATGAACAGATAGAAACTGGAATTCGAGAAAAAGATGTGTACAGGAGTTATAAAATTTATATCTAAAAAAGGAAATAAAGATAAAAAAATTGGAGACCTAGAACACTGAATAATAAAAAGGTTACTAATAAAATGGATAGGATAAATAACTAAAATGTATTTGGAAGAAAAGGAAGTCAAGACTTATTATGCATAATAAGAGAAATAATAGATATCATAAATAAAAATGTGGAAGTGAAGGGTATGACAGGGGATACAAGTAAAGCGTATGATTTTTAATATTTTCAGTATAAATCATTATGGGGAATTTTGCAAGCATATAATGTAAGCAAAAATATTACAGGTAATAAAACCTGTTTATGAAAGGAACTTTATGAAATTACAGTTATGTACTTACCATAACTTACCATGTGTGTCACCTGTAGTCACCATTCATTACGTTAGGGCCTAAAATCAGATATCAGAGCGAGCTGGCATACTCTGACAACAGCTTAGCTCAGGCTCCTCCCCTCCCATGACGCTCTTCTGCTCTCTAATCCCTCAGATTAGAGTTTGGATAATGAAAGAAGACAGACCAGAACAATCACCACCAATGCAGGTCCACCAACATCCTGCCAATCTCTCAAGAAGGAAACCGAAGGGTGGGACAATGACGAATGAGGACTACAGAAAAGACAGATGCCAAGTTATGGCAAGTACATAACTCGAAAAGCTGATGTTATCTTAGTCACCATTCCTCACATGAGGGTCAGTGTTCCCAGCTACCTGAATCCTGGGAGGCCTCAAGGAAGGACATGCCGAAGAACCGTGGAGCCAAAAGGAAGCCCTGCCTCTAGGAATCAAATCGAACGTATAGTGGGGAATAAGAAGTATGAAGCGAGGACCACGTAGCTGCAGCACAAATCGTCTAGGGATTGGCGATCTGCAAAAGCAGCGGATGTAGACACCACCCTGGTGGAATGAGCCTTTACTGGAGCAGGTAGAGGAACAGCTTTTGAAAAGTAAATGAAAGAAAAGCATTGCAAAATCCAACATGAAATAGCATCTTTTGATATGCCCTTGCCCCCGCTGTTAACTTAAAGGGCTACAAACAACTGGTCTAAACGCCTAAATTCCTTAGTTCTATGCAGACAGAAACGAAGCTGGTGATGAACATCCAAGGTGTGCAGAATGCATTCCCTTTTATTGGCATAATTGGGGGAAAAGACTGGAAAATGAATATACTGATTGATATTAGCCTCCGAAGCTACCTTGGGCATAAAAGATGGATTAGGTTTCAGGGCAACTCTGTCCTTATGAAAAATTAAGTAAGGCAGCTTTAATGGTGAGAGCTTGCAGCTCAGAAACCCTCTTTGCTGAAGTTACTGCCACTAAAAGGGCAATCTTCCAAGAAAGAAATTTGAGGTCACAGGATGCCGCCTGTTCAAAGGGCGGTTTTGTCAATGACTGTAGCATCAAAGCAAGATCCCATGGTGGAGAAGGGTCTTGGGGCCTTGGCAAAAATACACCTTTCAAAAAGGCTTTGCAGGGCAGAGGAGAAAATGTAGACTCAGCATCAAGATGAAAATTCAAAATAGCTGCCAGCTCAACCTGCCAGACTGAGAAGGTGGCAATGAGGATCAATTGTGTCTTGAGGCTTCTGGCTTTCTGAAGTACTTTGGGAATTAAAGGCAAAGGAGGAAATGCGTAAAGGAAACCAAAGAGGCCAATCATGAGTGAGTGTATCCCTGGAGGATCAACTCAAAGAAATTACTGCAGTTGTGGTTGAGGGGAGATGCAAACAGATTGCAGCTCAGATGGCCCGACAGACAGAAAATCTGCTGCGCCACCAATGGATTCAGGGACCACTCGCCAGGGATCAGAACAGCCCTCCTCAATTTGTCCACCAAAATGTTGGATGCCCTGGGAATGTGCATTGTAATAAGAAAGCACTTTGTGGACATCATCCATTCCCAAACGCTGGGGACAAAGCAGATAAGAACATGTGCCCCCCTTGCTTGTTTTATCT
Source organism: Protopterus annectens (assembly GCF_019279795.1). Taxonomy (NCBI): domain Eukaryota; kingdom Metazoa; phylum Chordata; order Ceratodontiformes; family Protopteridae; genus Protopterus; species Protopterus annectens. Next base: position 875,661,492 of record NC_056750.1, on the reverse strand, counting down.
AACCACCACCATGTTGCCGGAAGTACAGCAATCGTTCCTCGAGGGAGGCGGTCCTAAAAGGCTTGCAAACATAACAGGACTGCGCTCATCTCCAGAACGTTTATGTGCAGTTTGGTTTCTGAGGAGGACCACATCCCTTAGACCATCTTTCCATGGAAATGCCCCCCACCCTAGGACAGAAGCATCCATGGTGACTGTGGCCATGGGAACAGGGAAGTACCTTGCTGCCAAGAGGTCCAGAGAATGAATCCACCACAAAAGAGGAGTCCGACATATGGCCGTGAGACGAATGATGAATGATAGGGGGTGATGCAGTGCTGACCATTGAACTGCAAAGGTCCACTGTAGCACTCATGTAGTACCTTGCCATTGGAACCAAATAAATGGCAGCTTCCATGGATCCTAGGGCTCTGAGGATGTCTAAAGCCAGAGGCAGTTTTTGCTCCAGCAGAAACTGGACATGAGAACTTATCAGAGTTGCCCAGCAAAGAGGAAGAGCTGCACTCTCTGCGGTGGTGTCCAACAGAGTACTGAAAAACTGTAGATATTGAGACAAATCTAAGGAGGACTTGGCTGGGTTCACTGTAAAGCCCCGCCAGCTGATGGAAAGTACAGTTTTGTACCTACCATAAATGTAGATGTCCGAACAGGATAGCATCTGCAGTCATAACAAATGGGCAAGGCAATAACCGAGGCTACAGGTTCCACTTGAGACCATAAATTCTTTAGGTACCACTGTAGCTTTCTCATATGCAGTCTGGCATGTGGGACCAAGATTATGCATGATGCCATGAAGCCCAAGGCCTGCAGTACTTTTCTTGCTGTTAGTTTGTTCTGCTTTGTTAATGCCAAGAAGTAAAGAGGGAGTTGTTTTTGTTTTTCTGCAGTTAGGAATGCCATTTGTTTTGCTGTGTCCAATTCCGCACCCAAGAATGTTCTTGTTTGGGATGGTATCAGTCTTGACTTTTGTAAATTGACTGTGTATCCCAGGGCTTGTAGTAAGCAAATGACTCTTTGTAAATCTGTTGTCAGCTTGCTTTTGTTGTCCGCTTGTAACAGGCAGTCGTCCAGGTATGGATAAATTTGGATTCCTGTAGCCTGCAGTGGCGATTACTGATGCCAGGCATTTTGTGAATACTCTGGGCAGTAGATAAGCCAAAGGGCAATGCTGAGAATTGATAATGCTCTGATCCTGCAAGAAATCTGAGGTATCTTCTGCAATTTGGTCGTATGGGGACGTGCAGGTATGCCTCCTTGAGATCTAGAGTTACCAGCCAACACTCCTTGCCCAGCATGGGAAGAAGTTGCTGTAGGGTCAGCATTTTGAATTTTGGGACAATGATGTATGTGTTTAAGATGGACAGGTCGAGAATAGGTCTCCAACTTTTCTCTTTTCTTGGTACTAGGAAGAGTCTGGAGTAGAATCCTTTGCCCTGTTCTGTTATTGGTACTCTTTCCACAGCTCTTATCTTTGTTAATTGCGCTATCTGCTTTAGAGCTTCTGTTTTTTGATTTGGAGGTAGGTTTGGCATTCCTCTTTTTACTGGTAAGGTGTGGAAGTGGAACCTGTAGCCTCGGTTATTGCCTTGCCCATTTGTTATGACTGCAGATGCATCCTTGAAGGACATCAGGGACAGCAGGAAATGTATGTTGTCCAATACGTGATGCTTTGCGGGGACCATGAGGAGCCAATCGTCTAGATAGGAAAATACCTGGATTCCCTGCAGTTGAAGATGAGCTGCCACCACTGCCATGCATTTGAACACCCGGGGGGCTGAGGTGAGACCACAGGGCAGAGCTCTGAACTGAATGACTCCCAAGCGAAAGCGAAGAAATACCCTGGACCGGTTGCTCTTGATGTGGTAGCACGCGTCCTGGAGATCTACTGAGCTCATCCAGTTGTTGCCATGCAAAAGGGGGCACAATCAACTGCACAGTGACCATCCAGAAAGTACAGCTGTGTACCTACCATAAATATAGATGTTAGAGTGTATTCACTGTTGCAGTCATTACACTTGGGTTATCCTGCTGGCAGGCTACCTGCAGTCGGCCTGAATTCCAAAGTCCTGGTCCAGCGTTGGTTGCTGTCGCCTCTTCCCTGACGTCAGTGCGCCAAGGGTATAAAAGATGCAGCAGACACCATTTTCTACAGTTTTTCTTGCCCCAGATGTCAGGTGCCCCCAAAAAGGGTAGGCTAAAAATTCTGCTCATAAAAAAGCATGCACTAACATAAGCATTACCTTCATCTACAAGCAAATACACCACATAGGTTGTATAGACTAGAGAAGTACTGATGAGACCCAGCAAAAGAAAGGGGGATGTAGGGAGGGTAACCTGGAACACCTACATTTATGGTAGGTACACAACTGTACTATGTTGATTGTGTTTCACTGTTGCAGTCATTACACTCTGGTTGAATCCCAAAGCTGAGGTTGGGTGGCTGGGCCTAGATAGAATTAGGAGTGGCTATGAGGCCCTGCAGAACTGCAGTGGCGAAGCCTGCTCTGGATTTAGAGTAAAGAGGTAAGTGGTAGTGCTTTGTAAAAGTGTGCACTGAAGTCCAAGTTGCAGCCTCTAAGATGTATTTGGTTGGTACTCCTCTGAGGAAGGCTGCTGAAGTGGCTGCTGCTCTGGTTGAGTGTGGCCTAATGCCGTTAGGCACTGATTTGCCATGTTGTGAATAGCAGAAACAAATGCAATGGTCTATCCATTTTGAAATAGTCTGCTTTGAAATAGCTTTTCCTTGCGATCCTGCAGCATATGCCACTAAGAGTTGCTCAGTCTTTCTGAAGGCTTTAGTTTTGTCCAAGTAGAAGCGTGGCTGTCTGTGTATGTCCAAAGAATGCAGAAGTCTCTCACCCTTATTCTGTGGGTTTGGATAAAAGGTAGGCAAATGAATGGCTTGGTTAAGAGCCACACTGGACACTACCTTAGGCATAAAGATTGGGTTTGTCCTTAGAGAAACCCTGTCCGGATGAAAAATGATAAAAGGTTCCACAGCCATTAATGCCTGTAACTCAGACTCTTCTTGCTGAGGTTATTGCTAGGAGTAGAGCAGTTTTCCATAAGTATTTTATCTCAGCTGTATTGGCTGGCTCAAAAGGAGGCAGTGTGAGCTTTTCCAAGACAAAATTGAGGTCCCATGCAGGTGTTGGAGCTCTCCTTGAAGGTCTTATGATTTTGGCCCCTCTGAGGTACTGCCTTAGCAGTGGATGTGAAAAAATAGGTGGATCTGTATTGTAATGAGCTGAAATGGCAGAGGCATGGATCTTAATTGATGAGAAGGATAGGCCTTTGTCCAGCATCTCAGTTAGGTATTGTAAAATCTGAGGAATATTTGGTACAAGCGCGTCCATTCCTTGGTGCCTGGTTCCAAGCACAGAGTCTCTTCCATTTTTCTGTATAAGATTTTCTGGTGCTGGGCCTCCTGACCTCCAAAATAACATCCATAAATGCTTTAGAGAGAGGTGTGTTCTGAATGGTTAAATTATCAGCCAAGCAGCCAGATTTAGGGTTCTGAGTTGACTGTGCAGTATCTGATTGTTTTGTTGGGTCAGCAAATGAGGAATTTGGGGGTAATATCCAGGGCTGGGCCTTGAGAAGCTCTTTAGGATTGGGTACCAGTGCTGGCGTGGCCAGTCTGGGGCAATCAATATTTTTGACTTCTGTTGTCTGACCTTTAGAAGTACCTTGGGGAGGAGAGGCAGTGGAGGAAAGGCATATACTGTAAGGGTTTTCCAGCTGAATGATAAGTCCTTGTGCAGAATCTCTGTAGTTGGCAGTTGTGCGGGGAGGCAAACAGATCTATGTCTGGGTATCCCCATTTCCTTGTTATCATGCTGAAGATTTATGGATCTAGTTTCCACTCGTGAGGATCCTAGAGATTTCTGCTTAGTTCGTCTGCCAGAGTATTTGTCTTTCCTGGCAGGAATTGTGCTTGCAGGTGTACTTGATAAATCAATGCTGTGTTCCACAAAGTCATGGCTTGTCTGCAGAGGGGGTAGGAATGTGTGCCTCCCTGCTTGTTTATGTACCACATGACTGTAGTATTGTTCATCTTTACCAGCAGTTGTCTCGGATGAAGTACATCCTTGAAGGCTGTCTGGGCATTCTGAACAGCTAGCATCTCTTTTTGAATGATATGAAGATGCATTTGGCTTGCTGGCCATGCTCCCTGAATACATTTTCCTACCATGTTGCCCCCCCCAGGAATTATCTGATGCATCTGTTGCTAGTGTTTGCCTGGCCATGAGTAGTGAATGGCTGTCCCTTGTTGTGGGGACAGGCCTGTGCCCACCATCGAAACTCCTGTTGCAGGCAGGGAATGAGGGTAATTAATGTTTCCAGGCTGTGGCAATGTTGAGTCCAAACACTTTTTAGATACCATTGTAGTTTCCTCATATGCAGTCTTGCATATGGAATTAGTAGAATGCAGGAAGCCATGAAGCCCAAAGCCTGCAGAAATTTTCTTGCAGATAACTGGGTCCCAACATTTCGAAGTAAGAAGTCAATTGCCTTTGTTTGTCTGGCGTGAGATAAGCCATCTGGGCAGGTGTATTTAAGCTTGCACCCAGGAATATTATCTCTTGAGAGGGTACTAGTTTTGATTTCTTTTCGTTTACCGTGTACCCTAGGCAAATTCGTAATCTTTTTACAAACGCCAGATGCTTCAGTAGAATGTCTTTGTTCTCTGCTTGAATAAGGCAGTCGTCCAAGTAAGGGTATATTTGAATTCCTTTGTCTGCAAAAAGCAATTACTGGTGCCAGGCATTTTGTGAAGACCCTGGGCGCAGTAGATAAGCCAAAGGGCAGTGCAGAGAATTGGTAATGCATTGAGCCAGCCTTGAATCTGAGGTATAGTCTGCAATTTTGTCTGATTGGGACATGCAGGTATGCCTCTTTTAGGTCCAAAGTTACGAGCCAAGCCTTCTTGCCCAGCATGGGCAGAAGCTGCTGCAGAGTCAACATTTTGAATTTTGGAACGTCCAGAAAGGTGTTTAGAATAGACAGGTCAGTATTGGTCTCCAGGCTTTGTCCTTTCTGGGTACCAGGAATAGTCTAGTAAAATCCTTGTCCCTGCTCTTGTTGTGGCACTGGCTGAATGGCCCTCATGTCCATGAGGGATGCAACCTGTTTTTGTGCCTCTGCCCATTGATTTTGTGGCATGTCTGGCATACCTTTTGCCTTTGGCAGGGTGTGAAAGTGGAACCTGTAGCCCTGGGACACTATATTCAAGACCCATTTGTCCTAGGTGATTATATGTCAATTTTGTGAAAAAAGTGCTAGTTTTCCCCTTAAGGGAGCTGCCAAAAGATAAGTGCTTGGTATTGGCAGAGGAAAGTCATTGGGACTGTTTTCTATATGGCTGTGATTTGTCTTCTCTGCTTTTGGAGATAGAATCACCCCATTGTTTAGGCCTGTATGAGCCCTGGGGCTGGGATCTGCCTCTTTGTGGCCTGTCTGACACTGGAAAGGACTAATTCTTTGAAGGCCAGTTCCTGCTAAATCTGGGTGGTTGTACCTGTAAGAAATCCTTAACTGTCTGCATAGATTTCGCTTTATCCTCCATTTTCTTCAACACCTCTTCTGCCTTAACACAAAAGTATCATGCTGTAAAGGAGCATCCAATAATTTTGCTTTAACATGATCAGGCAGATTTTCTTCCTTTAACCAAGCATGCCTTCTAATGACAGTACCCGTAACAGCGGCCCTGCAAGAGGCCTCCAGTGAATCAAAACCACATTGCAAAGTATGTTTTCCCACTTGTTCAGCTGCAAGCAATAAACCCTGCAGTTCCTTATTATCTGCACATTCAGAATTTGTCAACACTTTCTGTTTTAGCAGTGACATTAAGTATTGCTGATATTTAAGCATATGAAACTGACAATTTAAAGCCCTTACAGCCAAGGTAGCAGAAGTGTAAACTTTTTTCCACCATCTGTCCAGTGCCCTAGAATCCCTATCAGAGGGGACAGGGTTTTTTTCAGTGGAAGCTTTGACCCCTTTGGAACCCTGAGATATAGTTTCTGGGTCAGCAACAGGGTTTTTATACAGAAATTTGTGGGACACTGGAACCCTGTAGTATCTGTCTGGCTTAACCGGTGCAGGGAGTAGAGAGTCAGGAGACAGGCTGGACTCTGAAAATACATCATCTATTATGTCTAGAACAGGTGGAATAGGAAGAGGAAGTAAAAGAAAGTCTCTGAGCCTTTTCTTAGACTCTGACTATTCTTGGCTCTCCCAGTGAAAGTGCTCCCTCATGGTGTGAAGGGTTTCCCCAAAAGAGTAATCCTCAGGAGGAGAGGCTGAAGGAATAGACTCATCAGTATCAGAATCCTCATAGGAATGGAGTATCCCTGTTCAGAAGAGGAATTGGAGGAAATGGAAACCTGATCTGAAGATTCATATTCTGTCTCTTGCCTAGGCCTCTTATCGGGAAGGGGATGGGAACCCCTGATCAAAGTAATTAGGTCTTCGGCCATTTTAAGCATCTGTTTTTTAGGCATGGAAGTCTGTGCAGGAGAATGCTGTACTTGTTTCTTTGGTCTTTAGAGCTGCTTTAGTCTTTGCCTTTGAAGCAGAGGTTGGCTCAACATACAACTGTGTAGATCTGAAAACACCCTCAGAAGCCGATGCCTGCTCAGCGGCTCCGGACCCATCTGAGGGAATAGTTTCCGAATGTCCAATACCTTGAGTATCCACAGGCCTAGTCGGCTCCACGTGGGAGCCGGAAGCGGCCTGTGGCTCTGAGGTAGCAGGCATCAGGGGCTGCGAAAGCGCCTCACTGAGAACCGGTGACTGGCCTAGTGGAGGCCTCATCTGTTTTGGACCTTGGATGCCTGTCCTTTTACTTTTCCTTGCGCTTTTTGTAAACCCCGGTCGTCGGCTGTTCTGACGGCATTATATAATTAAATCTTCGGCCAAAGTAATGAAAAGCAAAATCGAACAGACGCTGGTTAAATCTAGTGCAAAACAGACAAGCTACCAACGTCGTGGTCAGACCTAGGCAAGGAATACAGTAAGAATGAAAATCCTTATGAGGTATTTTCTTCCCACAAGAAATACAATTAACTTTTTCTGACATCGGTCCGGAGCAAGAAAAAAGTTTCCCCAACGGGGTACTTAGCTTTAATGAAGACTTTGGATCTGAAATTCGGTTTTGAAAATCTCAGGAGTCGGCCGATCCGGCACTTGCCAACTGCTTTTGATTCGGGCACCGCGCAGCAAGAAAGACTGAAGAAAATGGTGTTGGCTGTATCTTTTATGCCCCTGGCGCACTGACGTCAGGGAAGAGGCAACAGCAACCGACGCCGGACTAGGACTTTGGAATTCAGGCCAGCAGGATAACCCAAGTGTAATGACTGCAACAGTGAAACACTATGAACATCTTTGACTTCTGTACAAACACGTTTAGACGAATGAGGTCCAGAATATGATGCAGGGCCCCTGTTCTCTTTGAAACTAAAAAGAAGCGGTAATAAGGTCCACATCCTCTCTGTCCTGTGGGGACATTCTGGATGGCTCTTTTCAAAGAAGGTTCGCGATGACATTTTGGACCAACTCTTCCTGACCGGGTGGCATGTCTGGAAGAGTTCTGATCTTTGGGGGATTCTCTAGAAAGGGAATGCGATAGCCCCTGGAAATAATGGTTAGCACTCACTGATCATTGCTGATATTTGCCCAGGCTAAAGGATGCAAGGACAACCGACCCCCAACTGCATCCAGGGAAGAACAGTCGGACAATGCCTCAGACGATGAAAAAGTTTCTCATAAAAGGGTTCTCTGGAACCTTGATTCTGGGAGCCTCCCCTGCCTTTTTGGTGATGTCTGCCATTGAAACCTCTTCCCTGCTCCCTGGAAGAGGAATAGTCTTGAACATAGTGGAAGGGAGGTTGTGCCTTACAGAACCAAATTTTCTTACTCCCTTCTGGTTCTTAGAAAAGGACCTGTGAGGGGTAGAAAATTTAATCCAGACTGTCGACGTCTTCCCTACCCGATCACTGCGGGTCAACATCTCTTTTACGCTGGGCCCAAATAGAGTAGACCCATCAAAGGGGGTGTTAATAAATGACATCTTGAAGGCCTCTGCAAACCCGCTAAGGCGCAGCCAAGCATGACACAATGGCAATGCCTGAACTGGCCACCAGTTAGCTACCTTCCGTTGTGTTGGAAATCAGCCTCATGGATGAATTAGCTATGGAATGAAGGGTGGACAGTTTGGGAGAAACCATCCTGAATTCCTTCTCAGACACGGAGCCTGTGAGGGAAGTTGACAGCTCCTTAATCAAGTCCTTCTGGAGACGGGTGAAATGGGCAAGATAGTTTAATGCTCGCAAGCTAAAGGAAGCCGAAGAGAACACCCTCTTTGCGAATCTGTCCAGAGCTCTCGATTCGTGATTGGGAGGATGGACAGAAGAATTCTGCTCCACCAACTCCTCCTTGGTGGCTGTGACCACCACAATAGCATCATCAGGGACTGCCTTAGACCAAAACGTTTTATTCGCTGGGGGGGGCTAAGAAAAGTACAGTTGTGTACACAACATAAATGTAGATGTTTGAGTGTATTCACTGTTGCAGTCATTACATTTGGGTAATCAGCTGGCAGATTGCCTTCAGTCGGCCTGATTAAAGTCTTGGGTCCTGCGTCGGTTGCTGTCCCTTCTTCCATGACATCAGGGGTACAAAACATGCAGCCAACGTCATTGCATCAGTTTTTCTTGCCCCAGATGTCAGGTGCCCCCCAGATGGGGAGCAAAATACATAAATTTAAAACAAAAATATATACCTCCAAACAAAAGCAAATACACCAAAAAGGTTTTTAAGTGTAGTAAAAGAATAGAGAGGCGCATAGTAAGAGAAAAAAAACAGGGGGCTGGAGGGAGGGTAACCAGGACTGCAACAGTGAATACACTTGGACATCTACATTTATGGTAAATGTACACAACTGTACTATGTTCTTCGTGTTTCACTGCTGCAGTCATTACATTTGGGTAGATTCCCAAAGCTATGGTTGGGAGAATGGATTTATGCAGCATTAGGACCGGCTAGAAGGCCTTACAAAACAGCAGTGGCAAAGCCAGCTCTGGATTTAGAGAAAATTGGTAAATGATAATGCTTGGTGAAAGTATGAACTGAACTCCAGGTAGCAGCTTCTAGAATATCCCTGGTAGAAACCTGGTGGAATGGGAGCCGATCCCCTGGGGGATAGGTTTTCCATGGTGCTTATAGCAGAAATTAATACAATGGCTTATCCATTTGGAAATAGTTTGCTTTGAAATAGCCTTTCCCTCTGACCCTGCAGCAAATGCTACCAGCAGTTCAGATTTTCTTCGAGATTTAGTCCTGTCCAAGTAAAATCTAACTTGTCTGTGTACATCCAATGAATGCAGAATTCGCTCCCCTCCCCTTGTTCTGTGGATTGGGAAAAAGTTGGCAAATGAATGGACTGATTAAGCCACACTGGATACCACCTTGGGCATGAAGGACGGGTTGGTCCTGAGTGACAATGTCCGCATGAAAGATGATGAAAGGCTCCACTGCCATAAGGGCCTGTAATTCAGAAATCCTTCTAGCCGAAGCGATTGCTAAAAGGAAGGCCATTTTCCAGGAAAGGAATTTTAAGTCTGCAGTAGCAGCTGGCTCGAAAGGAGGTAGAGTGAGTTTCTCCAATACAAAGGTAAGGTCCCAGGCAGGGGTTGGAGCTCTCCTGGGTGGCCTCAAGTTTTTGGCCCCTCTGAGATACTGCTTTAGCAGAGGATGAGAGAAGGGGGGTGGGGTTCTGTGTTGTAATGAGCTGAAATGGCTGAGGCATGGATTTTTATGGAAGAAAAAGACAGGCCCTTGGTGAAGCATCTCAGTTAAGTATTGCAAAATCTGAGGTAAATTGGGCACTGCTGTGCTCATCCCTTGAGATGGATTCCAGGCACAGAATCTTTTCCATTTGTCATCATAGGATTTCCTAGTATTAGATCTTCTCGCCTCCAAAATGACATCCATCACAGGTTTACTGAGGGATACTAAGGGGGAATTTAAGTGACTACCCAAGCTGCAAGATAAAATGTTTGGAGCTGAGGGTGCAGAATTTGGTTGTTCTGCTGAGCCAGTAAGGTGTCTGAGGCAGGTGCCATGGAGAAATTTGTCTCAAAAAATGAAGAATAGAAGGCAGGAGTCGGCAAATCTACTCGATTATTTTATAAGCACTTTAGTCTGTCCAAATTAAACAAACTTCTTCAGATGAAGCGCTAATAAAATAATCGAGTGGATTTTCCAACTCCTGCCTTCCACTCTTCATTTTTTGAGTCTAGTTTGCGTTTTCCCTAATTCTACAGAGAAATTTGTGACAGACTGCATAGGAGTGGGTACCAGTGTTGGCGAGGCCAGTTTGGAGCAATCAAAATCATTTTTGGTTTGTCCTGTTTGACTTTTAATAGAACTTTGGTGAGAAGAGGCAGAGGGGGAAAGGCATAGACTGATGGGTTTTCCTAGCTAAAGGACACAGCATCCACTTTCCAGGCTTTTTTATGACGAGTTCTTGTGCAAAATTTGTCCAACTGGTAGTTCTGGGGTGAGGCAAAAAGATGTATGTCTGGGCTCCTCCATTTGAGTGTCAACATGTTGAAAATCCATGGTTCCAGTTTCCATTTGTGTGGGTCCATGAGATTTCTGCTTAGTCTGCCAAAACATTCATCTTTCCTGCCAGGAATTGACTTGTGTTGTACTTGATAGCTTAAGGCCGTGTTCCACAATGCCATGGGTAGTCTGCAGAGGGGGTAGGAATGTGTATCCCCCTGCTTTTTTATGTACCACATAACTGTAGTGTTGTCTGTCTTTACCATTAGTTGTCCTGGATGAAGGTAGTACTTGAAGGCTGTCAGAGCATTCTGTACAACTAGCATTTCTTTTTGATTGATATGAAGGTGCATTTGATTTGGGCTCCATTTGCCCTGAATGCACTTCCTTGCCAGATGAGCCCCCCAAGCACAGTCTGATGCATCTGTAGTTAGGGTTTGAGCAGCAGGGGGTGGTATGAATGGCAGTCCCTTGTTTTGGTGGGCAGGCCTCTGTCCACCATAGGAACTCTAGTTGCAGGCAAGGTATGATAGGAATCATTGTTTCCAGGCTTTGACAATGTTCACTCCATAAACGTTTTAAGTACCACTGAAGTTTCCTCATATGCAGTCTTGCATATGGAATTAGAAGAATGCAGGAGGCCATGAACACCAAGGCTTGCAGTATTTGTCTTGCAGATAGCAGGGTTTTTGTGGCCACCTGTCTGAAGTAAGTCACCAAATGAATTTGCTTTCCTGGCGTAAGGAAAGCCATCTGGGCAGTTGTATTCAAGCTTGCACCCAGGAATATAATTTTTTGAGAGGGTACCAGTTGTGATTTCTTTTCTTTTATGGTGTACCTAGACAACTTAGAACCCTTTTTACAAACGCCAGATGTTTTAGAAGAACTGAATTAGACAATCGTCCAGGTATGGATATATTTGAATATTTCTTTGCCTGCAAAATGCAATTACTGGAGCCAGACACCATGTAAATACCCTGGGCGCAGTAGATAAGCCAAAAAGCAGTGCAGAGAACTGATAATGCAAGTAGCCTGCTTTGAAGCGTAGGTATCTTCTGCAAGATTCCCCGACTGGGATATGCAGGTAAGCTTCTTTTAAATCTAGATTTGCCAACTAGGCATCCTTGCCTAGCACAGGAAGTAACTAGTGAAGAGTCAGCATCTTGAATTTTGGAATGTCCAGAAAGGTGTTTAGAGTAGACAGGTCCAGAATTGGACGCCATGATTTGTCTTTTCTGGGTACCAGGAAAAGCCTAGAATAGAAACCCTGTCCCTTTTCCTCTTCTGGTACTAGCTGAATAGCCGCCATGGTTAGGAGGGAAAGTACTTGTTTCTCAGCCTCTGCCCACTGATTTGGGGGCAGGTCTGGCCATCCGTTTGGAGTTGGCAATGTGTGGGAATGAAATCTGTATCCCTGGGACACTACATTAAAAAGCCATTTGTCCTGGGTTATAAGTTGCCAGTTTTTTGCATGAAGAGACAGTTTTCCCCCCAAAGGGGTGGCTAAGAGGTAAGTGCTTGGTAATTTTAAAGGAAAGTTATTGAGACCGTTTACCATAGGGTGGTGTCTTGTTATTTCCAGATTTGGAAGCAGAGGCACCCCATTGCTTAGTTCTGAAAGACCCTTGGGACTAAAACCTGGTGCTTTTGGAATGTCTGGGTTTGGCTTGAGTGGCTCTGGAAGGAACTGGAAAGGACCAATTCTTAGGCCAGTGCCTACTAAATCTTGGAGGTTGTACTTGTAAGAAATCTTTCACAGTTTGCATACATTTAGTTTGATCTTCCATCTTTTTTAGAACTTCTTCAGCCTTATTGCCAAACAGACGGTCCTGCTGCAAAGGAGCATCCAACAATTTTGCTTTAACATGATCAGGCAGAGATTGCTCCTTAAGCCAAGCATGCCTTCTAAGCAAAGACCCAGTAAACAGCAGCCCTGCAAGAGGCTCCCAAAGAATAAAAACCACATTGCAAAGCATGTTTTCCAACGTTTTCAGCTGAATGCAATAAATCCTGTAAATCCCTATTTTCCAGTCAGAAATCAACATCATTTTCTGTTTAAGCAGTCCCATGATATAGGTTCATACTAAGCTATCTGCCCTGGGGCAATTATAAGCCTAGCCCGATTCTGTATGGCTTACGCCACCCCTTGATTCGAGTATACTGTGCCCTTTTTAAGGTTTAGTTTACTGTGCCTCTAAATAGTGACACGGGAGTAATCCCTGGGACAAACCTACGATCCCCCATCCACCTATCGAGATTCTTCTTGAAGAGATTCAGTGAGGTGCTCTGCCTCACATGAACTGGAATTCTATTCCAGAGCGAAGGGAGCCTCTGGGTTATGAACCTGTTCCTCCAGCAAGTTCTACTTGTTTCTGTGCTGAGGTTCAAGTCCCTCGAGCATGTGGCTCTAAGGGATTTAGATTTACTGAGGTGGAGCATGCCCATTAATTCTGGATTTGACATAGCTTTGTATGTCAGGCATAGATCGCCTCGAAGTAGGCGGTATGCAACTGAGTAGAGCTGGAGTTTTTTTAACCGAGCAGCATATGGCATCTGTTTGAGACCCTTGATCCTCTTGGTGAGATACTTTTGGGGTCTTTCTAATTGCTGCAGGTGTTGGGTAAGGTACATCCCAAAAGGGGCATTGTATTCTATGATGGGCCTGATGAGGGATGAATAAAGCGGCACGATTACCTCTTGATCTAGATGTGAAACCCTTCGTGATGAGGTGGGCTATGTAGAAGGTCTTTCTAACCACTTTGGCAATGTGGTTTTCAAAGGAGAGATTGCTATCAACTTGGATCCCCAGGTCCCTAATAACTTTCTCTGTACTTGATGGGTTTCCGCCCATGTGGTAATTTGAGGGCACATTGTTTTTGCCAAAGGGTATGACTATACATTTTTTGGCATTTAGCTTTAAACCATGGTGCTGGCACCAGTTATCTGTCTCTGTGAGACCTTTTTGAAGGATGTTTGCATCAGCTGGAGAGTTGATTATGGCACCCAGTTTGCAGTCGTCTGCGAACTTGGTGAGCCATAGTCCTCCCACGTTTGCCTGTACCTCGGAAAAGTATATATCGAACAAGAGTGGTCCCAGGACAGAACCCTGTGGGACGCCACTTGTGACCGGTTTCAAGTCTGACATGGCTCCAGCAACTCTCACTCTGTGGGTTCTGTCTGAGCCAGTTTGCGACCCATCTTGTGACATAGGGGTTTATATTTAAGCTGGATAGCTTATCTAGGATGCCCGAGTGGGGTATTGTGTCAAATGCCTTTGCAAGGTCCAGATAGGCTGTGTGGACTACCTTCCCTTCATCTATGGCTTTGGTGACTGTTTCGAAGAAGTCAACCAGGTTCAAAAGGCAGGATCTGCCCTTGACAAAGCCGAACCGGGTAGGATCTAGTGTCTGTAGGTCTCCAATGTCTTTCTTTGTGAGCTCCATGATGATCCCCTCCATAGCCTTGCAGACTAAGCTAGCCAGGTTTATGGGGCGATAGTTTCCAGGGTCCGTAGAGGCTCCACCTTTGTTGAGTGGGACCACTGTTGCTGTACGCCATTCTGTGGGCACATATCCTGTAGTGAGGCTGAGATTGTATAGCTGTTTTATTTGAGGGATTAGTTCCTCTTGGAGTTCATGTAGGATGAAACCTGGGATGCCATCTGTTCCCATGGAAGCAGTGTTTTTTGCTTTGGAGAGGGCAGCCTTCACCTGAGCATCAGAGATGTTTGGGAGGCAGCCCTCTGCCGGGATAGATACTTGCTCTTTTGGGGGGGAGGGGGTGGAGAAGTTTGCAATGAACCTGTCTGCCAGGATACTGGCGATGTCTGTGGGTTCAGTGTATTTTTTTGTCGTTTAGAATCAACTCAGAACAAGTCTGGGAGTTGCATCCCAGGTTTCTAACATAACTGAAAAAAGCCTTATGATTGTCTTTAGTGTCCTGTGCAATTTTTCTCTCGAAGCTGGCCTTGGAGGATTTTATGAGGGATCGTAATTTTTTGCTAGTACTGATCAGAGATGCCTTCCCTATTAGGGATTTTGCTCTATCATGTAGTAGCTTCCTCCTTCTGTTGTACAGTTTATTTATGGCAGGGGTCCATTGGGTCTTGGTTTTGTTTGGGATAACATGATCCATGCATTCCTGGAGATGTCCGTAGAATGCGTTTATATAGGATTCTGCAGTTTGGGCCGTAGTTTCCACTGACCCTGGGGCCTTGAAGGATTCCACTTTGGTTTTCAGAAGTGAGAAGTTAGCTTTTGAGAAGTTTTTCACTGTGGTTTTCTGAGCTGGGGGTGGGGTCGGGATGTGGACATCCAGTGAAATTAATTTATGGTCTAATCTTACCAATGAGGGATATACTTCTGGTGTGGAGCAGAGAGTCCCCATGTTGGTAATTATCAGGTCTAGTATGTTGTCCCCTCTTGTGGTAGTGGAGACTAGTTGTTCCATAGCATTTGAGTTTATAATTTCCAGGAACCTTTGGGCTAAGGTGCTGGGGCTTGAGTAGTGCTCCCAGTCAATGTTTGGGTAGTTGAAGTCGCCCAGTATAATGGTGTTCGGAGAGATCTTCATGTTCTCCAATGTTTTCAGGAAAGCCGAGTGGGATTCCTGACTGAGAGGGTGGTCTGTAGGATGCTATAAACTGAAAAGCAGTCTTGCCCACTGTTAGTTGCACATGGATGGTCTCCGATACTTCGTGCAATGCCACTAACCTGGAGGTGTGGATATCCTTGATAAATATGGAAACTCCACCTCCTTTTGTGGTTCGGTCCGGGTTTTAGGGCCGAAAAGCATGAAATGAGGTATAGCCTGGTAGTGCTGGGGTGCTCTCTGGAGCCTTGAACCAGGTTTCTATCACTGCACAGATATCGATGTTCTCCATACTGAGGAGAGCTTTGAGTGCGTGCATCTTGAGGTTAAGACTTCTGGCGTTTAGCAGAATTACCCTTAGTTTCTTGTTCCTTGTGCTGTCTATGGGGGTGGGTTTGACTTTTGAGCCTTGCCTAAAAAAGGCACTATGGGGGTGGCAAGAGCCTTTGCCAATATCCAAAAGCCCAGTGGTGACAGGTGCAAGCCGTCCCTAGCGAAGCAACGTGGCTTGTCGAGCAAGTCATCCCAGGCTGACAGACACTGGATCCCCTTTGAATGACACCACAATTTTAGCCAATTGTTAAAATCAATCATTTTGTCGTTGTACTGTGGCATCATTCTAGGTGAGGGTAAGATGCTGCTCAAGGTCAGGGTCATACCAGCCTGGGCTACATGATCAGAGAGCTCCTCTATGTCTCTTTTCATGTAGTCCAGGGAGGTACGTCTCAGGTCATTCACACCAGCATGTACAATGACAGAGTCATATTTGTATTTGCTTTGGAGTGACCTGAGTGCTTGCGTTGTGTGGCAGATCCTAGCACCCGACAAGCAGCTCACCATGACCTTCTCTTTATTCAGCCTGGTGAGCGGGACGTCAGTGTGTCTGACAATAGAGTCACCTATTACAAGAGTATCAGGTGTGTTACTCAGCCTTAAGGGCTGTGGCTGCTTAGCACACTGGTTTTGTGGGCTATGTGTTGTTCGTGTTTTGTTTTGAGGTAGCGTTTGCTTGGATGTCTGCTTTGGAGGTCTCTATTGCTTAGGTAGATTTTTATTTAAAGCCTCCAAGTATGTTTTTGTGCATTTATGTGTTTGGTTCACTGATGTGGTGGGACTATGTGATACTGGAATTGTGTTGTGTGAGGTTACCTTCTCCTCCTGACTGGTTACACCAGTTTTGAGTTGAGAGAGCTCAGTCTCCAGTTTGGTTAAATAGTTGCATCTCTCACATATATTTTAACCTGTTTGGAGGAGGAGAGGGTTGTCAGTGTACGAGACAGTTGTAACATTGCCTCAAAATTCCCAGATTCACCAGCTGGACTGGAGAGGAAACCATTAACTGACCTTTGGACATTCTAGAGTAATATAGGTAAACTGAATTTAAGACGGACCAATAGAGGACAGGGTAATCGTAGAGAGTATAAGAGTAAGTAGTGCTTATGGTTTAATAGTGCTAACTTGTAGGATTACTTAATTGGACCAGTGAAGGGCCTTAGAATGAGAATATGGTGTTTAAATTGAGAGATAGAGCAGTTCTAAGGGAAAAAGTGAAGAGCAGACTTTGTGGAGCCAGGAATAGTTTAAAGCCAATTAGGCGGCGCTGCCCACTGTTGCGCTATGCACAAAAACGCGCAAAAGAGGGTTTTAAGAGAGGAAGATGAAGGAGTTTTGGAATTGACCCAAAATGGCCAATAAAACTACAGTTTCAAGTCAGTAACCACTCCCACAGGGGCAGGCAGGCTGCTCAATGTTTTTCACTGCCACTAATCAACAGAGAGACTTCCCTTTAGCCCAAGCAAAAAATGGCCTCACAGAAACTTAAACAGTTCAAAAACAGCAAACCTGTAACTGAACTTTTTTAAATCTCAGAAAAGTGGGAAAAAAGCAAGATTTTTTTTGTTTTTTTCAGAGATAGCAGAGGTTTACAAGTATCAACAAGTTATAAAAGTGCAGTATATGCTGTTGATATTTTAGCATATGGAATTGACAGTTTAAAGCCCTGATTGCCAAGGTTGCAGAAGTAATAACCTTTTGACCCCACCTATCGGGTGCCCTGGAGTCTGTCAGAAGGGATTGGATTTTTAGCAGTAGAAGCCTTAATGCCCTTGGACCCCTGAGAAATGGTTTCAGGATCTGCAACAGGATTTTTGAAAAGGAATTTGTGGGAGTCAGGAACTCTGTAGTATCTGTCTGGCTTACAAGGGGCCGGAGGCTAGGAATCGGGCCATACTGCATTCTGAAAACACATCAACAATGTCTAATACAGGAGTTATAGCCAAAGGCTTATGCCGAGGAAGAAGGAAATCCCTAAGCCTCTTTTTGGATTCAGAAAATTCCTGACTTTCCCAGTGGAAATGCTCCCTTAAGGTATGTAAAGTTTCCCCAAAAGAAAAGTCCTCAGGGTGGGGAAGCAGAGGGAATGGAATCCTCTGCATCAGAATCCTCATAAGTAGGTATGGACAAATCCTGTTCATTAGAAGAGTCAGAAAAAACAGAGTCCTGTTCAGAAGATACATAGTAAAGTTCAGCCCTAGGCC
This sequence comes from Protopterus annectens, assembly GCF_019279795.1. Lineage (NCBI taxonomy): Eukaryota > Metazoa > Chordata > Ceratodontiformes > Protopteridae > Protopterus > Protopterus annectens. Next base: position 875,643,796 of record NC_056750.1, on the reverse strand, counting down.
TCTTAGAAGGGGGGGGGGTTGACTACCCCTGATCAGAGTAATTAAATCTTCTGCCATTTTGATCATTTGTCTTTTAGGCATAGGGGGCCTGAACATGTGGCCTGGGCGTCTTTTTTTTAGACATAGATCAAGATTTTGGCCTTAAAATTGAAGGTGGTGTCGGTTTAATTTACAAATCTGTAGGCCTGAATACACCCTCAGAAGCCGGTGCCTGCACAGCGGCTCCGGACCCGACCAAGGTAGAAACATCCACGGGTTCCATAGGTGAAGCATCTCGCAGTATACCGGACTATGAATGGGTCTCAGTAGAAGACTGCGAATCAGAATAGCAGGCATCAGGGACTGCGAAAGTACCTCCGAGTACCGGCGAACTGGCGACTGGCTTAGAAGTGTCGTCGGCAGTTTTGGACATAAACGGCCTGTGTCTTTCTTTGCGTTTTTTCGGTATTCCGGTAGTCAGATGGCTAACAGATATCATTTCTGGATAATTAAACAGAGAACAGAAATATTTAGAAGCAAAAATGTACAGACGATGGACAGTGTGCTGATTAAATAAAGCACAAAACCAACAGCAAGGTACGTCGTGGTCAGGGCCTATGCCAGGAATACAGTACACATGGAAATCTTTATGAGGTATTTGCTTTCCACAAGTAATACAATTATTAACTTTTACAGAAATCTGTAAGGAACAAGAAGTTTCCCCAACGTGGTACTTAGCTTTTTAGTTGAAGACTTCGATTCTGAAACTCGAAAACGAAAATTTCAGGAGTCTGCCGACCGGCACTTGCGAACTGCTTCTGCTTCGGGCACCGTGCAGCAAGAAAGACTGATGTAATGGCGTCTGCTGCATGTTTTATACCCCCTGACGACCTGATGTCATGGAAGAAGGGACAGCAACCGACGCAGGACCCAAGACTTTGTTAATCAGGCCAATTGAGGGCAACCTGCCAGCAGATTACCCAAATGTAATGACTGCAACAGTGAAACACGAAGAACATCTTGTCCACTTTCTTAGGCACTGGCTCCACAGTATCTGGCTCCTCCTATGCCCTGCTGGCCACAAGGTTAATAAGAGGGTCACAGCAAGGGGGACACCCAAGAGGTAGATGGGCCCGTACTGAAAGCCTCCAGGAATAAGGTTTCCTCCGAAAAAGGGGGTTGGGCAGACCAACCACCTTTGGCTTTCTGGCAGTGATCTTGGGGACTCACCCCCTTCATCAGCATCCATACCTTCCATTAAAGACTTCATGGGGGAGTGCAGATGTCTCCACTCGCATGTTCTCTTGCTTGGAACTTCCTCCACAAGAGGCTGTGGGGAAGACTCAGAAGAGGAGGGGACCCTTATGGGGGAGGCTCCACCATTGGAGACTAGACTGGATGAGCTGACTGGAGGCAGGATGAGTAGATTACACTCAAATAAAGGGGACTGGTTAGGGTGACCATGGGCGGGGAAGTCAGCTCAGATACAAAAGGATATGTTCACTGCCCGGAAAGTGGACGGGCTGGATGCGGTCCCGTCCCCCTCTCCCGCTGGCAGCACTACAGCAGAGGAAGGACCGGCCCAGAGCTGTTGAAGGTAGAAGCGCAGAGGGGCAGGGATCTGTCCAGCAAAACTGGACCCAAAACCACCCCAACGGACCCCGGAACTGCAGCTTAGGCCGGAGGGATGGTCTGTCCTGAGGGCATAGGCACAGACCCTATCACTGATCCCAATGGGGTAGGAACCAAAGTGGGGTCCATAACTCCCATCGCCTCCGTACTGTGCACCAGTCCATGGGAATCCAAACCGAAGGTTGGATGAGGAGAAGTTAGGTGGGGGGTGGGAGACTGGTTCCTTTGTCCTGTGGGCTGGGGAAACCAGAAGTTCCAACTCAATTTGAGCTTTCAAGAAGGACGGCATCATCCTGCCCATATCCATGTGAAAAACACTCCTGGAGGACCGGGAGGAGATGGAGGACCTGGCTGGAGAGCAGTGCCTGGATCCTGAGAGTCTCCTCTTGTGCTACCCACAGTGAGTTCTACCTGGAGAAAAGGCCTGTTCTACACCCAAGGGAAACTCCTCTACTACAACTGCCTCAAACAGCTCTCGTATCCGACCTGCTTGGAAGAGAAGTAAAGGGTGGATGCGAAGAAGCTGCTCTCAAATCCCTGGTGAACACACCCATCCTCGGATCCGAAGGTCCTGAATACAGAGCCTTGGATCCGGGGGTGAGAACCAAACGTGTCAGACCCGAAGATCTGGAGTCCAAACCCTTGGATCCAGGAGTGGACTAAGCCTGGGACTCAAGATTCTCAGATCAGACACTGCCTGGGCTAGAGTCGGATCCAAAGACGTAGGGATCAGATAGCTTGGGATGTTTACAGGGGGTCTCCTGAATGGGAGGAACAATTTTTCTTAGCCCTTGAAGAGCCCGTCTTGGTCAGGGTATCAGTGACCAAGGGGCCTCCTTTAACTAGGCCTTTGATGAGTAATTTGTTGCGATTGTCAACCAGAGCTCTGGGCTTGAAGGCGACACAAAATATCGCACTCAACCTTGAGATGGGCACCACCAAGACAATAGGGACACTCCTCGTGCGAGTCAGAAACGGGCATTTTCCGGCTACACAAGGAGCATCTCTTAAAACCTAAGGGTTTTTCCGACATGGCATCAACCAGAACACAACCAAGGGAAGTCCAACAGTCTTAAACATGAGCAAAGGTCAAAACAGCAAACAATCTGTCCGAAACACTAACACTACTGACTGGAACACTAACAAACTTAAAAATAAACTCTACAATAAACTAGCAACTTTTTAAAGCACTAGCAGGCCTGTGAAAAGGGTGCCAAAAGCCTAAGTGGAAAAAACAGGAGGGGAAAGGAGATAAACTATCGCTAAAAACTCAAAGGGATAAAAACAAGGTTCATAGCTTGGTACTAGGCTATCAGCCCTATGGCCTATACAAGCCTAGCCATAAAAAATTCCTAAAGCAATCTGCTCACGACCTAATTTCCAACCATGAGGAGCTGAGCAATCTGCATCTGTCTAGATCAAGCGACAAAGGAGATCTGAGGTTTTAGAGGGCAGCAGAGCATCATGGGAGGGGAGGAGCTTGAGCTAAGCTGTTGTCTGAGTATGCCAGCTCAGAGCTGATATCGGATCCTAGACCTTAACATGACGAATGGTGACTAAGATATCATATCTAAATGTAAATGGCTGGATTGGGGAAGAAATAAAAATAGAATGTGGAATAAAGCAAGGCTGCCCAGCTAGAAGTATAATTTCCTCATTCATTATGACTGCAACAGTGAAGGAAACTAATAAAATGTTAAGAAGTGCTGGACAAAATGATGAAGTACAACTGCCAATAATGTATAATTATGTGGATGATATTGTATTGTTATAAGTATAAATAAAAATGGTTAAGTGTAAATAAATAGAAAAGTAAAGGATTTGGTTTTGAAGGTATGATAGGAATTACTGAGTTTAATGAAAAACATAAAGGTTCATAGGTAGGTATATAAGCCTAGCCAGAAATGTACCCTGGCTTTCACCACCCAAGAAAAACATTTTCCTGTGCCCCTGTCGAGCAGAACCAGAGAAGTGATCCTGGAGTGAGTTTCCCATTTCCCATCCAATCAAGATTTTTCTTGTGGTGACAAGGTTTAGGTCCCTAGAGCGTGTTGCTCGGAGAGAGTGGGAGTTCTTTAAGTGGAGCATGTCCAACAGCTCTGGGAGTTCTTTAAGTGGAGCATGTCCAACAGCTCTGGGAGTTCTTTAAGTGGAGCATGTCCAACAGCTCTGGGTTTGACATAGCTTTGTATGTTGGGCAGAGATTGCCTCTGAGTAGGCGATATGCAATGGAGTAAAGCTGGAGTTTTTTGAGACGGTCTGCGTAAGGCATCTGTTTGAGGCCAGTAAGCCTCTTTGTGAGGTATTTCTGCGGCCTTTCAAGTCGTCGTAGATGTCTTGTGAGGTACATACCAAAAGGGGCGTTGTACTCTATAATGGGTCTAATGAGTGATGAGTACAGGGGAACAATGACCTCTTTTTTTCCTGGATGAGTAACCTTTTGTGATGATATAGATATATTAGAAATATTTGGAAGGAATAAATAGACAAAGTACAGTTGTGTACACTTATCATAAATAAAGATGTTACAGTGTATTCACTGTTGCAGTCATTACATTTGGGTAATCTGCTGGCAGGTTGCCCTCAGTCGGCGTGATTAACAAAGTCTTGGGTCCTGCGTCGGTTGCTGTTCCTTCTTCCATGACATCAGATCGTCAGAGGTATAAAACATGCAGCTGATGCCATTACATTAGTTTTTCTTGCCCCAGATGTCAGGTGCCTCCCAAATGGGGAGCAAATAAAATTAAAAACACCAAAAATATACCTCCAAGCAAATACACCAAAAGGGCTTTTAAGTATAGTGAAAGAAAGGAGAGGTACAGCCAGAGAAAAATAGGGGGCTGGAGGGAAGGTAACCACGACTGCAACAGTGAATACACTTGAACATCTACATTTATGCTAAGTGTACACAACTGTACTATGTTCTTCATATTTCACTGTTGCAGTCATTACATTTGGGTGGATTCCCAAAGCTATGGTTGGGTGGAGGGAATTGTACAGCATTAGGACCAGCTAGAAAGCCCTGCAGGACAGCATTTGCAAAAGCCAACTCTGGATTTAGAGAAAAGTGGTAAATGGTAATGTTTGGTGAAAGTATGAACTGAGCTCCAGGTAGCAGCTTCTAGAATCTCCCTGGTAGGAGCACCTCTGAGAAAGGCTGTTTAAGTAGATGCAGCCCTGGTGGAATGGGATCTAATCCCCTGGGTGCTTATAGCAGAAACAAATACAGTGGCTTATCCATTTGGAAATGGCTTGTTTTGAAATAGCCTTTCCCTCTGCCCCTGCAGCAAATGCCACCACCAGTTCAGATTTTCTTTGAGATTTAGTCCTGTTTAAGTAAAATCTAAGATGTGTACATCCAATGAATGCAGAATCCACTCTGTCTTGTTCTGTGGATTAGGAAAGAACGTTGGCAAATGAATGGTCTGATTAAGGGTGGGAGGATGGCATAATGGTTAAGGTGTTTACCTTACAAATACAAGGTGCAGGGTTTGATTCTCACATGGGGTAATTGGCTAGGCTTGAAATGGCCCACAAGGGTAGTTAGCCTAGTACTAATCTATGAAACTATGAATCTAAGAGCCACACTGGATACAACCTTAGGCATGAAGGATGGATTGGTCCCGAGAGATACCCTGTCCGCATGAAAAATGATGAAAGGCTCCACTGCCATAAGAGCCTGCAATTCGGAAATCCTTCTAGCTGAAGTGACTGCTAAAAGGAAAGCTGTTTTCCAGGAGAGAAATTTTAAGTCTGCAGTAGCAGCTGGCTTGAAAGGAGGGAGAGTGAGATTCTCCAATACAAAATTGAGGTCCCAGGTAGGGGTTGGAGCGCTCCTGGGTGGTCTTAAGTTTTTGGCCCCTCTGAGGTACTGCTTTAGCAGAGGATGAGAGAAGAGGGGAGGTTCTGTGTTGTAATGAGCTGAAATGGCTGACGCATGGATTTTTATGGAAGTAAAGGACAGGCCCTTGTGAAGCATCTCAGTTAAGTATTGCAAAATCTGAGGAATGTTGGGCACTGCTGTGCTTATCCCTCGAGAATGATTCCAAGCACAGAATCTTTTCCATTTGTCAGCATAAGATTTTCTAGTACTAGGTCTTCTCGCCTCCAAAATGACAAACATCACAGGTTTGCTGAGAGATGCCAAGGGTGAATTTAGGTGATTAGCCACGCTGCAAGACTTTGGAGCAGAGTGTACAGAGCTTTGTTATTCTACCGAGACAGTAAGGTGTCTGAGGCAGGTGCCACGGTGGAAGGTGCGACACACCAGGCTTCCAGGCTCTTCTGGTACTAGTTGAACAGCCCCCATGCCACCCGTTTGGAATTGGCAACGTATGGAAATGAAATCTTTATCCCTGGGATACTATATCTAAAACCCATTTGTCCTGGGTTATAAGTTGCCAGTTTCTTGCATGAAGAGCCAGTTTTCCCCCCAAAGGGGCAGCTAAAAGGTAAGTGCTTGGTAAGTGTAAGAGGAAGTCATAGAGACTGCTTACTATAGGGAGGTGTCTTGTTGTTTCCAGATTTGGAAGAGGAGGCACCCCATTGTTTTGTTCTGAAAGTCCCTTGGGACTGAAACCTGGTGCCTTTGGAATGTCTGGGTTTGACTTGAGTGGCTCACGAAGGAACTGGAAAGGACCAGTTCTTAGTAGGCCAGTGCCTACTAAATCTTGGAGGTTGCACTTGTAAGAAATCTTTCATAGTTTGCATAGATTTAGCTTTATCTTCCATCTTTTTTTAAACTTCTTCAGCCTTATTACCAAAGAGACGGTCCTGTTTGCAAAGGAGCATCCAACGATTGTGCTTTAACATGATCAGGCAGAGTTTGCTCTTTGAGCCAAGCATGCCTTCTAAGCACAGACCCAGTAAACAGCAGCCCTGCAAGAGGCCTCCAAAGAATCAAAACCACATTGCAAAGTATGTTTTCCAACTTGTTCATAGAAATGGATAACTGGTGCCAGAGCCATGGCCTTAAGCTAAATGCCAAAAAATGTACAGTCATACCCTTTGGGAAACAAGGTAACCCCTAATTACCACATAGGTGGTAATCCATTAAACACGGAAGAAGTTATCAGGGACCTGGGGACCCAAGTTGACAGTAACCTCTCTTTTGACACTCACATTGCCAAAGTGGTTAGGAAGACCTTCTACATTGCCCACCTGATCATGAAGGGATTCACATCCAGATAAGGAGAGGTCATTGTACCCCTGTACTCTTCACTTATCAGACCAATGATTGAGTACAACGCCCATTGAATGTACCTTACCAGACACCTGCAGCAGTTGGAAAAACCACAAAAGTTCCTCACCAAAAGGATGAAAGGGCTCAAACATATGTCATACGATGCCCGACTGAAGAAACTCCAGCTCTATTCAGTCGCATACCGTCTGCTCAGAGGTGATCTGTGCCTGACATACAAGGCCATGTCCAACCCGGAATTAATGGACATGCTCCACCTCAAAAAATCCAAATCCACCAGAGCCATGAGAGCAAGAGACTTAAACCTCAACACGGATATAAATAGGACGTGCTGGAGGGACAGATTCATCACCCAGAGACTCCCTACACTATGGAACAGAATCCCAGTCTATGTGAGGCAGAGCCCCTCACTGACTCTGTTTAAGAGAAATCTTGACGAGTGGATGGGAGATCGTAGGTTTACCCCGGGAATCATCTCTGTATCACTGCTGGACAGAGGCACAGCAAACTAATGGGTATAGTATTCTCATCCTAAGGGGTGGTGAAAGCCACACACACTCTGGCTAGGCTTATAAATGCCATAGGGCAGATAGCCTAGTATGAACCTATGAACCTAAGACCCTGTAAATCTTTATTTTCCACACAGTCAGAAATTATCATTTTCTGTTTAAGCAGTCCCATGATATGCTGTTGATATTTTAGCATAGGAAATTGACAGTTTAAAGCCCTGAATGCCAAAGTTGCAGAAGTGTAAACCACCTTATCCCATCTATCCAGCGCCCTGGAATCTGTATCAGAAGGGGTAGGATTTTTAAGAATCCGCAACAGGATTTTTGAAAAGGAATTTGTGGAAGTCAGGAACCCTGTGGTATCTGACTGGCTTACAAGGAGCCAGAGGCAGAGAATCAGGGGCCATACTAGATTCTGAAAAAACATCAACAATGTCTAGAACAGGAGGTATAGCCAAAGGCCTACACTGAGGAAGAAGAAGAAGAAAATCTCTAAGTCTCTTTTTAGATTCAGAAAAATCCTGACTTTCCCAGTGGAAATGTTCCCTTAAGGTATGCAAAGTTTCCCCAAAAGAAAAATCCTCAGGGGAAGAAGCAGAAGGAATGGAATCTTCTGCATCAGAGTCCTCCATAAGTAGGTATAGACAATTCCTGTTCATTAGAAGAATCAGAAGAAATAGAATCCTGTTCAGAAGATTCACAGTCAATATCTTGCCTAGGCCTCTTATAAGGGTGGGGGGAGGTTTGACTACCCCTGATCAGAGTAATTAAATCTTCAGCCATTTTGATCATTTGTTTCTTAGGCATAGGCACCTGCACATGTGGCCTAGGCGTCGTTTTTTTAAACATAGGTCGAGATTTTGGCCTTAGTTTTGAAGATGGCGTCGGTCTAATGAACAAATCTGTAGGCCTGAACACATCCTCAGAAGCCGGTGCCTGCACAGTGGTTCCAGACCTATTCAAGGTAGAGACATCCGTGGGTTCCATAATTGAAGCATCTCGCAGCATAACGGACTCCGAATGGGTCTCAGTAGAGGCCTGCGAATCAGAATTAGCAGGTATCAGGGGCTGCAAAAGTGCTTCACGGAGTACTGGTGAACTGGCGACTGGCTTAGAAGCGTCGGCAGTTTTGGACCTCAACGGCCTGTCTCTGCCCTTTTCTTTGCGTTTTTTTTTTTAGGTATTCCGGTAGTCTGATAGCTAACCGACGACATTTCTGGATAATTAAAGCATGGGCCAAAATATTTAGAAGCAAAAATGTACCAACGTTTAATAGTGCGTTGATTAAATAAAGCACAGAACCGACAGCAAGGTACATCGTGGTCAGGGCCTAGACAAGGAATACAGTACAAATGGAAATCCTTATGAGGTATTTGCTTCCCACAAGTAATGCAATTAACTTTTACTGACATTGGTAAGGAGCAAGAAAAAGTTTCCCCAACGGGGTACTTAGCTTTTTAGTTGAAGACTTCGGATCTGAAACTCGAAAACAAAAATTTCAGGAGTCTGCCGACCAGCACTTGCAAACTGCTTCAGGCACCACGCAGCAAGAAAGACTAATGTAATGGCGTCGGCTGCATGTTTTATAACCCTGACGACCTGACGTCATGGAAGAAGGGACAGCAACAGACGCAGGACCCAAGACTTTGTTAATCAGGCCGACTGAGGGCAACTTGCCAGCAGATTACCCCTAATGTAATGACTGCAACAGTGAAACACGAAGAACATCAATGGGATAATGTACTCAAAGTAGTAGTAAAAATTGCTTATGCTGCTAATATCTATACGACTCCTATTATGTATGGAAGCAAAGTAACGATTACCTTTTCTTTTATTTGAGGCTCTAGACTGAATCCAGCCAAGAGAGGGATTCAATATATGAAAGAGCAGCAAGGAGGCTTGGGTTTAATAAACCCAATGTTTAATAAGTTAAAAAAAGAAAGCATTGTAAATGAAGACATGGAAATAGTAACAAAATAAGAAGTTATGTACCTACCATAACGTTCCATGTTAGTTGTCTTCTGCTTTAGCTCGAGAACTCCTTTTACCAGCGAGGCAGCCCCATATCCCATGATGCAAGGCAGGAAGTACCCAGATCTCGTTTGTTGACAAAAAGGGCAATAACACCAAGCATAAACAATACTTCCCAAAGGAAGAAGAAACTTACAGATGGAAAAAGGACCAGGTCTAAATGGTCTTTAGCATTATAGTTTCTTATACAAGGTCTGTCCAGGCCAGGGAACATGGAACGTTATGGTAGGTACATAACTAGCACCTCTATCCTGGGTGGCTCAATGGAACAAACTCTTGAGGACTGTAGAGCCAAAACTGGCTCTGTCCCTGGAGGCCAAGTCCAATTTGTAATGGGAAACAAAAGTGTGAGGAGTGGCCCAAGTGGCGCTGCACAAATAGTGTCTAAAGGTAGTCTAGCTTGAAAGGCTGTAGAAGTAGCTAAACTCCTAGTTGAATGTGCTTTAGGTTTTGAGCACAGCTGTTTTCCCTGATCATTATAAATTTCAGTGATGACAAGAAAGCCATCTGGACAAAGTCACTTTAGAAACAGGAAGGCCTTTTTATTATCATAGGAAACAAAAAGTTGATCAGATTTCCTAAATTTTTGTTCTGTCCAAATAATATCTAAGCTGACGGTGGACATCAAGATAATGTAGCTTTTGTTCAGCTCTATCTGAATAGTTAGGAAAAATACAGGAGATCAATGGATTGATTCAGATTGTTTTAGGCGACCTTAGGTAAAAATGATGGATTAGTTCTCAAAGATACTCTGTCTTTGTGAAAAGAGCATGAAGTTCAGACACCCTCCTGGCAGATGTAATAGCCACTAGGAATAAAGTTTTCCAAGAAAGATATTTCAGGGAACAAGAAACAGCTGGCTCAAAGGGGAAGAATCAAGGATGTCAGCACTAAATTTAAATCCCACTGAGGAGGAGGATTCCTGATTGGAGGCTTTAGTAGGAAAATCCCTTTCAAAAAGGCCCTGCAGAGTCTATGGGACATAATATTATGATCTGCTATCCCGACATGAAAATTAGAAATAGCAGCCAACTGAACTCTGACTGTGGAAGAAGAGGAACCTGCATGGAAAATCTCTGCTAAGAAATCCAGAACTGCCTGAACAGGGGCAGTAAAGGGTCAATATTTTGGGCCTTAGCCCAATAAGATATAATATCTCTAACTGGGTTAGAGATCAAAGGAAGCCTGGCTAAGGAAGGAAGTGGAGCAACCATGCTGTGAGGTTGAGAGCTGACGGATTGGTGAATCAGTAGATCTGGCACTGGGTCCAGATGCTGCTAAAAAAAGACGATGGAGGAAACGGAACCAAACTATTCGAGGCCAGTAGGGGCACGGCTGCAAAGGGTGACGATGGAGGAACGGAACCAAACTTTGTCGAGGCCAGTAAGGGGCAATGAGAATCAATTTGGCTCTCAAAGCGGTAGCTTTCTGGATCACCTGAGGGATCAGAGGAAATGGAGGAAGGCATAAAGAAGTCCCTGGGGCCAATCCTGATGGCCTGATAGAGGGAAGAGGCTGAAGAAGTCTGGACATTTGCTGTTTTGGGGAGTAGCAAAAGATACCCCATTCCAGAAAAATCTCTTCCGCTATGGATTGCTTGAGAGACCACTCGTGAGGCATGAGAATAGCTCTGCTCAATCTGTCCGCTATAATGTTGGTTTTACCAGAAACCGATGAGAGAGAGAAGCCCATTGCCATAGTCTGGTGTTTGTTGATATACCAAACTACAGACATGTTGTCTGTGAAGAAAGTTGTGGCTGCTTGCAACGTTAAAAGCACTGCTCTCATCTCCAGGACATTTATGATGAACCATCCTGCCCTGATAATGACCCCCACCCGATCAGGGAGGCATCCGTGGTGACAGTGGCTATCGGGACGGAGGTACAAAGCACCTGCCTTGGTGAACCTGAGACGATGTGATCCACCAAGCAAGATGTTATGTTTGTGTCACCAGAATCTGGTGAGCATTTGGGAGTTGCTGGTATGACCACTGTGTGAACAGCATCCACTGAAGAAGAAGAGTGATGGCCGCAGCCATAAGACCTAATACTTTAGAACCATTCTGGCCTGTACCTTTTGCTGGCCAGAATGATCCTGACATGAGTCTGAATGTCTGAAACTCTTTGTTCTGTAAGGGTAGCTGACATCAACAGTGTTTAAGTTTGCCTATGAAGGTAATAGACTGAGTTGACTGAGATGCCCAAATGAGAACAAAGGTCTATTGTGTAATCCCTGGCTTGTATAAGCTGATGCCTGGTGGTGGCTGACAGGAGCCAGTCGAGAGATACGGAACACACCTGATCCCTGACGCCTCAGGTGAGCCGTGACCACTGCCATGCATTTGGTGAACACTCTGGGGCTGTAGTGAGACCAAAGGGCAGGGCTCTGAACTGGAAATGACTGAGAAATCTCCATCCTGAAGATCTATTGCACATCCAGTTGTCCTTCTGTAAGAAGGGCAGAATTGACTGAAGAGTGACCATTCGAATCTTGTCTTCCTGACAGACTTGTTGAGTCTGCTGAGATCCAATATTGGTCTCCAGTCTCCGCCTTTTGGGGACCAAAAGAACCCCCTTGAGTAGATTCGGCTCTGAATGGTCTATTGTGACTGGCTGAATGGCTCTTTTGCAGTAGTTTACATCTGGAAGGGAACTTGAGGGACTTTCCTCGAAAAATTATGTAACCCTTGGATATGATCGACTGTACCCATCTGTCTTGAGTGAGGGAATGCCAGGCTTCTGGGTACAGTGATAATCTTCCTCCGTCTGCCTCCAGGAGGGACAGCCGGCAACACCTCAGGGATGCTGAAAAGGCTTTTCAGGAAGAGTCCCTGTTGCCCTGGTTCTTGACCCCCTCTGCCTCTCTGTCCTTTGGGATAAGGCCGGAAGGGGGAAAAAAACGGACTCCAACAGCAGAAAGAGTCTTGCCGTCCTGCTCTCACCCTGTCAAAGTTTCCTTCACCTGAGGGCCAAACAAAAGCAATTCTTTGGGCCCCCCAGGCTGTAGGATCCTGAACTACTTCTCTCAGCTCCTTCCAGGATATCTCTCTGGAGTCTGTGAAGTGGACAAAGATAGGTGGCTGAGAAAAAATCCGCTTGCCATTACCTATCCATGGTCCTAGAGTCCTTATTAGGAGGATGGATTGTTTGTCACTAGGGCAGTTAATAAATTTAAAGGCCTCCTAGGGACTGGCTCTACAGAGTCAGGAGCTGTCTTCTAGGATGTCTGAGAAGGAGACATCCAGAGGGGATAGGGATCTCCTCTCTCATCAAAGTAAGTCAGTATCCGGAGACTCAGGGGAGTCTACATGCTTCCTCTTACAAGTCCTCTTCCTAGGAGGATCTCCCGAAACATCAGGAGAATGGGGAAAAACCGGGAGGGAGGAGATCTCTGGGTCCTGTAGCAAGAAAGAGAAGTGCAGAACAGCCACAAGGGAGGGGAGGGAGGAGCGGAAGAGACTGCTGACTGGATACCAGTGGCAGTACACTCTTCATCACCGACAACTCTGGGGTAGAGAGGAAGGAGGAACGGTGTGTGGACCAACAGTCAGCTGCTGAGACGGACTGAGTAGCATTTGGGCCAGTACCTGTGACGAGGCGTGACTGACCACCTCTCTGGTAGCCTTGGTCGACAACCTGATGATGACCTTTGAAGGGCTCAGTGATGGCCCGGCCCGAGGAGAAGGGGAGGGGCCGGAAAAGTATCGGCTCCAAGGAAGGAGACCTACCTCTCTTCCTGGAATGGGTCATGAGCCGATATTATCGAGACATCTTGACAGCACGAAGTCACACTTCTTAAAACCTGAAACCCTCTCTTATATAGTAAATTAAACCAACACACACACCCTAACAGGGGGGGGGGGAAAGAAAAATTAACTGAAAAAAAATTTAAAAGAGACAGGGATTTCTGTCAGAAAAATTAAGTTTAAAGTTAAACTATCAAATATAAAAAGTTTTTAAAAAAAGGGGCTTAAATGAACATCAAAATTGTTATGGAAGCTAAAAAAAAACATGAGCACAAAAAGGAACTGTACTTAAATATTACGAAAGCATTTTACTGTATTGACTCATGGAAAGATTTAGAAATAGACAAGATAAAAGCCATAATGATGAGACAGAACTATAAAAGGATTAAAAAAATGTAATACATTTTAGAGAGATTGACAGTAAAGGCAAATATGCCATACAAGAAAAAGCAAGACAAAATATGTAATAAATGTGGGACTCTGAAGAAGCCAGATTGCTGGCGAAAGCGCTTAGTCGTTTTTGTTTGTCTAAATAAATTCCAAACTGCTTGTATATCCAAGGAGTGTTTCGTGGTTTTTACAACGATACTGCATTGAAGGTGGATTGTGCCGTGCGGTGGTTCTGCATTAATAAATGTGGAGAGTTTGAGACTACTGAACATGTGTTTTTGAAATGTGAGAGTTAATTTGTGGAAAAAATATGTAAAAATAATAGGGTGAAAAGTTATTTGGTTATTATGGTGCACAAAAACACGAAGTGAAGGAAATGGACAGAGTAATATTTTATGTTTCATGGATTATATGGAACAAGAAACTAAATGAAATTAAATATAAAAATGGACTGAAACTCTGGAGAAAATAATGTTTTTGATTGTGGATAAAAAATAAAAAAAGAGTGGGGGATGCTTAAATTGAAGCTTATAATGTATGGAGATTTGTAAATAAATGTAAACTGTAAACATGCGGTGTATATATACCAATAAATAAAACTACTCGTCACTGTAGCAAGTAGGACCCACTTTGCATGGGCACTTCCTGTTTCTGTTCCAAGCACAGAGGCAGCCCAAAGTAAGAGGGAGGCAAAAAATGATAAAATACCAAAAACGAACTACTCTGATTTTGTACAGATGAATTTCGAACCCACTAATGGATGAATAGCACTTTCTGCATGAAGCAGGGAGGCAGATGGAGAGAGGAGAGAGAAATGAAGGCGAAAGCCAAGACTGAAACCAGAGAATGCATGAGGATTCTGAGGATTGTTTCAAAGAAATCGGTTTGACAGAAACGAGTTGGCAAATGATGAAAGGCTAATTTATTTAAAGAAATGGTGGCGCAGAATGAACCATAAAATGAGGGAGACATTTCCTGGGGAGACCATTACAGAGAAAATGCAAACAGGATGCAGAGACAATTCTGAAGAATAGCAGAGATGGAAAAGAAGAAATATAGAGAGAAAGTAAAGGAAGGCACAACGGGAGTAGCAGAAAAGATGGAAGAAAATGAAAACAAGTACATGGTAAGGATTCACAGCAAAAACAAAAGCACTGGGCATGTATGAAATATGGGTGCAAAAGCAAGAGCGAACAGCATTTATTCTCATTAATAGAGACATTTTATGACATTATATTTCAGACGTTTTTCAATGGAAAACTTTGGAGAACATGAAGAAGACTAATCCATGAAATCTGTGTGTGATAAAAGAATATAACATGGAAACAAAAAGAAAATTCATGTACAATTTCAAACAGATGTAGAAAAACTTTGGAAGGGCGTTTGAAAACTTTACGTAAATAGCACCGGGCATTGCAAAAATTTATGATAAAAGGGGTTTATGGACTGGGATGTTGAATTGTAATATCGTGTTAAAATTAGAAAGAAACAATTATATACAAACATGATAAATGTGGAAGGGAATAGGGGTGTCATAAAATACTGGGGACAAGCCAAAATATTTTATTTTGTGGAAAAGGACATTTGATAAGCAATTGATATAAATGAAAATGTTATATTTGTGGAGAAATGACATGATGCAAAAATTTTGAACTGAAATGTTATAAATGTAACAAAAGTGGGCATTTATGGATGGATTATAAAAATGAAAAAACAGTAAGGAAATGGAATAAAAAAAGAAATGTTAGTAGAAGAAAATTTAGATTAAAAGAAAGAGGACGCAGAAGGTGGCTTCGAAATAAGTGAAGACAAACTGGGAGATGGGTACAAGAAAAAATGGTAAAAGGCAGAAAAAGAAAACTTAAAGGACATCAATGTAAAGTATTATATACAGCTAAGGTTGGGCACTGATATAACGGTCACAGTGTCTGTCTCAGTGTTCGATTCCCACCTTCGGGAGGGAAATTAGCTAGGCTTACAATGGCCCATTAAGACACCTAGCCTAGTAATTACCTATGAAACCAGGAATCCCAGGGAAAGGGAAAATGAAAATTTTAGGGTGCTTAGTGCAACTGTGAATAGTATTAAGGATATAAGAAAAATAGGAATTTGCACATGGGGTCAGGAAGTCGTATCAGTAGTGACAATCTAGTCAGTGTTCACACCACCAGGTGGCCAGCCCTACGGCAGGTGACAACAGAAACTTTATCAATTTATCTTGGCAACCCAGTAGTACACAAAAACTTTATCAGTTAATATTGACTTTTTTATTCATCCCAGTTGCACAAATAATAAAGTCTTACTTAAAGGATTCATGGGTATATTTGGAGGAATAAGGAACTGAATTTTTAAATACAGAAACAATGATTACTATAGATATGAACCGTTACACTTCAGTTCTATATGATACAGATTTAGTGTATTTAAAATCATATTTAAGGAATTATTTCTCTGAAAGCGACTTCAGTTTTATTTGATTTGGGAAATTCTCCTATTTCCTACTCATGATTTTTTTTAAACACCTTTATTTTTGTATATTTGAGTGATTTACAATGAATGTTTTTACATGCTCCATTTATGTTGCAAAAGAGTGAAATCTCTTGAGCAAGTATTTCTGTCCCATTGGACTTTACTACTGCTGAAACAGTTTTCTTACATTAGTGTATTAAGAGGTTCTCCGGTTCGATCCTTGGCTAGGGTGGCTTCTGTGCAGAGTCTGCATGTCCTCCCTGTGGTCACGTGGGTTTCCTCCCACATCCCAAAGACAAGCTGTAGGTGGACTGGACACTAAATTGGTTGTCTCTGTGTGTGTCTCTCTCTCTCCCCCCGTGTGTGTGTGTCTCTCTCCCCCGTGTGTGCGCGCGCGTCTCTCTCCCCTGTGTGCATCTCCCCCGCCCCCCCCGTGGGTCTTCCCCCTCCATGTGTGTGCGTCTCTCTCTTCCCCTGTGTGTGCGTGCGTCTCTCTCTCTCTCTTCCCCTGTGTGCGTGTCTCTCTCCCCCTGTCTCTGTGCGCGTCTCACTCTCTCTAGGTCTCTGTCTCCCTCTCTCTCTCTGTCTGTCTCCCTGTCTGTCACTCAACACCGTAAAACTCCACTGCCAATCTTGAGCGGACAGGTGATCCATTGTGGCGACCCCTAACCGGGAAAAGCCAAAAGAAGAGGGGATTTTTGAAGTGGTGTAATACATGTGATGTAGATGTATTATATTAGAAGACTTTTTGTCCTTGTTCTAATCCAGACCAACACCCCACCCTTACCCCCCCCCCCCCAGGCTCTTAACCCAACTATACTACCACCACTACTAACCACAGTCAGAATTAGCTAGTTGTCTTCACATACTTTAAAATCTTGTCTGATAAGTTTGTTACTAATATTATAAATGACAAGAAACTATCAACTTGCAACATTTACTGTATATATTGTTGATAATCAATATCTTGTTATTGTATTACAGCCACCTGTGATGTTGTTTACTATTACTGCAATTTTGTATCTCTATCATGTACATAATGTGGAGCTTTTCTCACTGGGCATCCACTGAAAAAAGGACCTGCGTCCAGTTGGAATTTCCCGGTAAATAATTTATTTATTATTTATTTTACATTTGTTGACCAGGCTAGTCTAACTGGATATATGTCCATTTTCAGTAGAGGCCCGGGGAGAAAAGCTCCAAGCACTAGCAGTGACAAAAAATACAATATATAGTAGTAGTCAAGTGAATTACAGTACATTGGCTACATAGGTCAGAACAAAACTGTACTGAGTCGTTTAGTAGGTTGAAGTTAATATCAAAATACAGAGAGACAGACAAAAAATACATTTTTTTTTGTAATATGAAGGAGATTATAAATTACTAAGTAGGCATCAAAGAACAGTATGGAAGAGAAGTATTGACAGAGCAAGAAGGGGAATGAGATAGTCAGGGTTAGAGCAGGGACAAAGCCAGTGAGTTTTAAGATGTTCTTTAAGATAGTTTTTAAATAGGGTAGTGGAAGCAAGGGTAAAGTTCAGTAGGAAGCTGGTTCCAGTTTTTACCTACTGTGTTTGAGAAGAGCGAGTCCCCAGCTTTGTTTTTTGACTTAATAGTGGAAACAAGGAGCTTTTTAGCTGTGCGTAGTGTTAGATTTTTGTAGGGTGTAATCAGATTACTGAGGATAGGGGTATTGTTAGGGTGAAAAGGGATCGTTTGGGTGATAAGTTGTTGACAAAGTAGTTGGTTTTGCAGTTCTAGCCATCCCAGTTGTTTGAGGTTGAGACAGTGGTGAGTTCTAAATGGGGTGCCAGTGGCAAATCTGGCTATGTTATTATAACTGGTGGAAAGTTTGGTGAGGTTGTTTTTAGATTGGTATACATCGCAGAAGCATAGAACAGGGTAGAGATAAGGTGGGTCTGGGCAATAGTCATTCTGGCTGAGGGGGTAAGGAAGGGTTTGATTCTGTAAAGGGTGACTAGTTTTTTGTTGACAGACTTTATTGTAGAATTGATGTGGTCATCATAGCTAAGGTTATCAATTGTTACTCCTAGTTGATGGGTTGTAGTGTCTGGGGTTATGTTAGTTGCATTGCTTGAGGTTATTGTGAAGTACAGTTGAGGTGATTTAAGAGTCAGAGCAAAGAGCAATAATTTTGTTTTTTTTTGGGGGTTCAGGAGGAGGCAGTTTTGCATGAATTAATTTTCAATACTGTTGAATACAGTTTGAGTGAGACTGTAGAGAGGCTATGGTCTTGGCTGAACAAATTAGAGTCATCTGCATATTGTATGCAGGTGGCTTGAGGAATTTGGGTATGTAGATCGTTAGTAAACAATGAAAAGAGTAGGGGTCCTAAGATAGAGCCTTGGGGTACTACAATATTCACTGGGAGGGATGTAGAAAGATTATTATCCCAAAGTACTGCTTGCTGTCGGTTTTCCAGGTAGGACTTGATCCACAAGCATTACAAAGGTTTAAGTGATTGAGCTTTTAGTATGTCTATAAGTATGTTATGTTTCACCATATCAAAGGCTTTTGAAAGGTCAATAAATAGTGCAGAGGAAAAAGTGTTATTGTTACGATATTTGTTTATGGAGTCAGAAAAGGATAGCAGGGCAGTGGTTGTGCTATGGAATGGCCTAAAGCCATGTTGGCAGTTGGCAAGTAGATTATTGTGGGGAAGGTGGTTAAGTAGTTGTCTGTGAATGCATTTTTCCATTATCTTAGCTATTGGAGAGAGTAAGGCGATAGGCCGAAAGTTGGAGAGCTCAGTGGATGACCCACCTTTATGTAATGGGATGATGTGGGATACTTTCCATATGGATGGGATTTTGCTTTCTAAAATAGTTCTGTTTATAAGGATGGAGATGGGATAGGCTATGGCTTTTGCTGCAATTTGCAGGTATTCAGCTGGCAGACAGTCAGCAGATGGGGTGCAAGGTTTTAGTTTTTGAAGGAGGTTGCAGATTAGGGATGTAGGTACAGGTTGTATTTGAAAGGTAGGAGAAGGAGTCTTAGTGGTATTTACTGGGGAAGTGGTCATAGGTGGTAGAGTATTGGCTAGGGTTTGAATGGCTTCAGTAAAGTAGTTATTAAAGGTGTCGGGAATCTGGATGGAGTTACCATGGTTGAACCCTGCTGGGGCAGGAGTAGAAGAGTACCCAGTCTGAAGAAGTTTAAGCCGGACCAGATTGTTTGTGGTTTTTGTTGATGGGTTTGTTGGAGATGAAGGTAATACTCTTTTTTTTTCTCTAAGAATATCTTTCTTGGTGGCATTTCTTAACTGTTTAAAGTAAAGGTGATCCAATGGACATTTGGAGGCTCTCCATTTAGCCCCGATTTTATTTCTAAGGAGGATGTTTTGCCTAGTTTGTTTTGTGAGCCAGGGGGCAATTTTGGTTCTTATTCGGGAAGAGCAATAGGGGGCGAGATAATCCTGGATTTGAAGAAATTTAGTGTTAAAGTAGGTCACTGCTTCATCAAGTTGAAGATGAGACAATGGTGACCAATCACATGCTTTCAGTTCATTTAGGAAGCTTTCTAGTTTAAAACATTTTTTGGAGCAAGAGGTTTTAAAATTATTAGTAGTTGGGATATGGACTCTTTGCTTAATAATGTAGGTTAGCATGTGGTCACTGATATCGTAAGGAAGGGTTCCTGGTTTATAGATATCAAGGTGGCTGTTAAGGATCCAGTCTAGGGTGGTTTCCTTACTGCTTGGCTTATGGATTCTAGTGGGAGTGGTTATAATTTGTGAGAATCCATAAAGATTTATGTGATTAGTAGGATTAGGGGAACTACAGGTAACACAGTCTATATTAAAGTCACCTAATACAATGGTCTCCTGAGGTAGATGGGTAGAGAGGTAACTAAGTTAAGTTTTCAAGAGTATTGGTATTATTTCCAGGAGGGAAATATGTGCAAATTAGATAGATTTGGAGTAGTTGATTTGAAGTTTGGCAGTAAGGGTTTCTGAATTGGTATCCGATGGTAGGAGTACATTGAAGGGTGATACTTGGAGTTTAGATTTGTACAAAATGGCTACACCTCCACCCTTTTTGGTTTTACGGTCACATCTTAGGATATTATATCCAGGAGGGGTAATCTCCTCGTCCAGAGTTGAGGGCTTTAGCCATGTCTCAGTAATACAGAGAATATCAAATGAGTGCACATCTAAGAGTGCATGTAGGTGGGTGATTTTATTGTTTATGCTTCAAATATTAAGTTGAGCTATCAAGGAGGGAGTCAGCTGATTTGGTTAAGTTAGTGATAACAGGCAATGTTTGGTTGTGTAGGTTATTGGGATTTTCAGTATTGGGGCCAGGGTTAGGATGAATATCACCAGCTAATAGGGGATGTAGATGAGGATGTTGTACAACCTTAAGGAATTTGTCGTAATTATTTGAGTGTTTTTTTGATAAGGAAGGAAGTAAGTAAGATGGGCAAGCTCTATGATATTTTGGTAATATATAGTTAGAGGTGAAGGTTATGTTACTGTGGTTGAGGGAGTAGAGATGGTAGAAGTTTGATGGAAGTGGTGTTCAGGAAGAGAAAAATTTTCCAAGAAGGGTAGAGTGCATGGTATTGTAAAAGAAGCAAGAGTAGTAGTTAAGAGTAGTATGTTTGTGAGTGTAGACTTGTGTGTTGGGGCCACTGAGATGTGTAGATAAGTGGTTAGAGTAGGCTGTGGGAGGGAGTGTAGTAAGTAAAAGGAGAGAGTGCTATAAGAGGATGAGTAGGGAGGAGGTGTCTAAGTAAATAGAATTGGTTGTAAGAGAGAGTGCTAAAGAAAATAAATCCATACAGGATGAGTTGTAAGGAGGTGGGGGAGTAGGCCAAGAAAAGTAATTAGATTAATTAGGGATTAGTAGATTAAGGGGGTGTGGTTAAGTCAAGGAGGTAAGAGATAGGCTGATAATGGAGAGGGACTGGTTACAGAGGTATATGGTTAGGACCACTGGGGTGGGTGGAAATTGGGGGTAGGGAGGAGAGCGGAGTGAGCCTGCAGGGCGAACGGAGCAGGGCAGACCCAAAGGAAGGTAATAGCAGGGAGAAAAACAAACAATCAGTATAGAAGAAGGTACGACCAAGGGAAGGTAAGAAAAAAGGTAGTGAGTGTAAGGAAAGGAAGAAACTGAGGAGCAAAGGGAGAGTAAGGGCTTGTATAGGACTAGAGATGAGGAAGAAGAGGGCTAGATACCAGGGTTAAAAGACTAAAGTGGAAGGTCAAGCAGTTAAGAGTGAAGTAAGAGTAAATAGTTTATGAGTGGAAAGTAGAGAAGTGAAATTAGAAGTGGGTGAAGACAGCCATCTAGTGGAAACTACAGTAGATGGTTGGAAGAAGAAAAAAAGTAATTTAGAAGGGAAAGGATTATTTAATAAAATAAATAGAGACAAGATTTTTTAAAGATTACAGAGAAACTACAGGGAGGAAAGAATTTGAAATATGGGAAATGAGAGGTGTTCTGGAATAGCTGTATTCTGTAGAAATACAGTAAAGATATTAGATGCAGTAGCAAAAAGAATATTAACGATTGCATATTTAAAAATGGATAAAACAAGTACATCAAATTATAACATTATGCACTTACGCTAATTGTAAAGAAAGGGAAAGTTTGTTTCATCAGATTTTAGACTAAGAAGCGATAAATAAGATAATACTAGCAGGAAATTGTGATTTAAGAGGCAATTGTAAAAAGAAAGAAAATGATGCAAGAAAAATGTTGAAGTTATAAGATATGCTAAGTTAAAATTCTGGGACAAAAATTCATGGACTTACAAAGGGTTATGTATAGAACAAATTATTTTATACTAATCAGAAGGTTTGGCTATAGAAGAAGGGGAGGTACTTGAAACAGGATTTTCTGATCGTCGTGCAATATGTCTGGAGAGAAAACCAAGGAAAATATAAAAGTAGGCAAATGAATAAAAAGGACAAATGAGAAAGCATGGAATGAAGAATGAAAGTAGTTAGTAATACAGTTATGGAAATATACTACCATGAGAACATTTTATAAAAAGTGGTCTGAATGGTGGATGTTTAAGGAAACAAAAAATGTTTTTACAGTGACAATATGATATGAGAAAAGTACAGAAAGAAAAACATAAAAGCATATACAATGGAAAATTTAGATGATAGGAAGTACTTTGACAAAGAAAAATTATATGAAAGAAATCAAGAAAAGTATGAGAATTGCAAAGATTTTGTTTTACAAGACAAGAATAGTACCTAGTTACTTAGACAATGATGATGGCAGTGTACGGAGAGAAATAAAAAAAGGATAAAATAGAAAACTCGGGAAAAGATTATGAATAGTCTAGCACAATATGTACAAGAAATGTTTAAAGAAAAAGTTAGAAAAAAACATGGAACGTACAAAAAATAGTCTACCAGGAGCACAGGTAGGGGGAAGGTGGGTGGATTGTGAGAATAAATGCGGATGTGATGTTGTCCAATCTTGCCTTTATCCTCACTTATGGGACAGTATCCCTAGCTACCTAAACTTTGGGTGGCTCATTGAAAAATATTCCTCAGAACCATAAACCCAAAGGAGGCCGTACTCCTAGAGGCCAAATCTACTTTGCAATGAGTACTAAAGGTATGACAGCTGCCCATACGGCTGCAGCACAATATGCTGTCCATGGAGGCCCTTAATAAAAAAGCTGTGGAAGTAGCAATTGCTTTAGTTGAGTGGGCTTTGACTTGTTCTGGAAGCTGCTTGTTCTGGGTTTGTAAATAAGTTATACATTCTGAAAGCCATTTAGATAAGGTCACTTTGGATACCGGCAATCTCTTCCTTGCATTGAAAAAGGAGACACAGAGCTGATCAGACTTTATGAAATCTGCAGTTCTGTTCAAGTAAAAATGTAACTGTCTATGAAGATCTAGCAAATTCAGGAAAAAATGGCAATTCGATGGCTTAAGATTATTTTCCAATACAATTTTTGGCAAAAAGGAAGGACTATTTCGTAATGAGCCCTGTACTTGTGAAATAGCAAATATGGTGGTTTCATAGATAGCTATTGTAGCACTAAAACTCTCTTTGCTGATGTGATAACCACTAGAAAAATAGTTTTCCAAGATAAAAATTTTAAATCACAATTGGCTGCCGATTCCAAAGGATGGTAGATTATACTAGACAGAATAAAATTTCAAGTCCCTTTAAGAAAGGTAAGACCAAGACTACAAAATTTGTTAGACATAACAGAACCACCATCTCCCAAATGAAAATTTGAAATTGCTGCTAAATGAACTGATAGCATCCGCAGCAGCTCCTTCACTGAAAAGCTTAGCTAGAAAATCTAAAACAAAATGTAGAGAAGCAGTAACAGGATCAATATATTTTGAGTTTGTCCAAATCACAAAGTTCTTCCATTTTCCTTTATAAAGTTTCCTTGTGAAAGCTTTGTGGGAACATATCAAGACAGGTGTCACGGGTGATGAAAGAGGACGATACCTGGCTATAATGACATTGGAGTAACCACGCTCTCAGTTTGAGGATGGGTAGATCGTGTGGGAACATATCAAGACAGGTGTCACGGGTGATGAAAGAGGACGATACCTGGCTATAATGACATTGGAGTAACCACGCTCTCAGTTTGAGGATGGGTAGATCGTGTGGGAACATATCAAGACAGGTGTTACGGGTGATGAAAGAGGACGATACCTGGCTATAATGAAATTGGAGTAACCACGCTCTCAGTTTGAGGATGGTAGATCGTGTGGGAACATATCAAGACAGGTGTCACGGGTGATGAAAGAGGACGATACCTGGCTATAACGAAATTGGAGTAACCACGCTCTCAGTTTGAGGATGGGTAGATCGTGATGAGCCACTCCTGAAGGACGTGTCAAAAGATCCAGAAAGTACAGTTTTGTACCTACCATAAATGTAGATGTCCGATAGGAATGCATCTGCAGTCTTCACAAATGGGTTGTCCTGTCGTCAGGCAGCCCTTCGGTCGGCTGGATTCCAAAGTCTGGGTCTGGCTTCGGCTGGTGTCGCACTTCATCCGACGTCATTGCGGCAGTTCTTCGGGTATAAAGGCATCAGCCGACGCCATTTTCCTCAGTGTTTCTTG
Organism: Protopterus annectens; assembly: GCF_019279795.1. NCBI lineage: Eukaryota > Metazoa > Chordata > Ceratodontiformes > Protopteridae > Protopterus > Protopterus annectens. The sequence goes on along the minus strand of NC_056750.1, from coordinate 875,619,759 downwards.
CCCCAGATGCCAGGTGCCCTCTTGGATGGCTAAATTTGGATAAATGCCAAAGTTTCCAAATAGTAGAGAGCAAACTCACAAAATAAGCATGTATGTACATATATACAAACAAATACACCATAATAGATCCCCCCCAAGCTAGCTGAAGGTTGGCAAATACCCTAGGAGTACCTCAGAGGGGGAGGGTAATCCTGACTGCAGATGCATTCCTATCGGACATCTACATTTATGGTAGGTACAAAACTGTACTATGTCCTTCAAGGATGCATCTGCAGTCTTCACAAATGGGTAGAATACCATAGCTAAACTAGGGGAGGAGGAATAAGTAGAGATTATGGTGTAGTTAGGATCCCTTGCAAAACAGCAGTGGCAAAACCAGCTCGGGATCTAGAGTATAAAGGTAAGTTATAATGCTTGGCAAATGTATGCACGGAGGTCCAAGTAGCAGCCTCTATATGTCCTTGGTAGCTACTCCTCGTAAGAAAGCTGTGGTAGTGGCTGTAGCCCTTGTGGAGTGAGGCCTGATGTTCTCTGGAGTTTTCTTTCCATGATAGGAGTAACAAAATCTAATGCAATTTCCTATCCATTTGGAGATTGTTTTGAAATTGGTTTTCCTTCCTTCCCTGTTGCATATGCTACCAGAAGCTGGTCAGTTTTTCTATTGGTTTTTGTCCTGTCCAGGTAGTAGCGTAATTGTCTATGCACATCCAAGGTATGTAGTAGCCTTTCTCCCCTGTTCTGTGGGTTGGGGAAGAATGTAGGAAGGTGGATAGCCTGATTTAAAGAGACTCTGGATACCACCTTAGGCATAAATGTAGGATTTGTTCTCATGGACACTATCTTGATGGAAGATCAGGAAGGGTTGCACTGCCATTAATGCCTGTAGTTCAGAGACCCTTCTTGCTGAAGTTATTGCCAGCAGGAATGCAGTCTTCCAGGATAAGTATTGTAATTCTGCTGTTGCTGCTGGTTCGAAAGGGGGAAGTGTCAATTTTTTCAGCACAAAGTTCAAGTCCCATGCTGGTAATGGAGGTTTCCGGGGAGGTTTCACATTTTTAATTCCTCTCAGAAACTGTCTGAGCAGAGGATGAGAAGACAGGAGGATCCAAGCTGTATTCTGCTGAAATAGCTGAGGCATGTATCTTGATGGAAGAGTAGGACAGGCCTGTATGGAAGAGCTCTGCCAAGTACTCCAGGATGTTGGCTATGTTCACCAGTGTCACTTCTTGCCCCTTTGCAGTACTCCAAGTGAGATATCTTTTCCGTTTTGCTGCATAATTCTTTCTTGTTGAAGGTCTTCGAGCCTCCAGGATTATGTCCTTAACCCTTTGGGATAAATTTGGGTTAATTGTTGTCATGTAATGTTCCAGGCAGTTAGCTGCAGAGTTTTCAGGTTTGGATGCAGGATGTTGAAGTTGTTCTGTGTTAACAGTAATGGGATCAGGGGCAGTGTCCATATTTGTTCCCGGACATGCTCCTCAGCAATGGATACCAATGTTGTCTTGGCCAGTCTGGAGCTATCAGAATGATCCTCGGATGTTCCTCTTTGATCTTCAGAAGCACCTTGTGCATCAAAGGAAGTGGTGGGAATGCATATGCTATCAGGTTTTCCAACTGAAAGATAGGAGTCCACCTTCCAAGCAAGTGGGTGGTACGTCCTTGTGCAGAATTTCTTTAGCTGGTGATTGAGTGGGGATGCAAACAAGTCTATTTGTGGTAATCCCCATTCTCTTGTGATGGCTTTGAAGATGTCCGGATGCAGCATCCATTCGTGGGCATCTGTGGTAGTTCTGCTTAATATGTCTGCTAGAATGTTTTCCTTCCCTGGTACATAAATTGCTTGTAACTGAATGTTGTAGCTCAGAGCCACATCCCATAGGTCCAGTGCCAGCCGGCATAGAGGATATGAGTGTGTGCCTCCCTGTTTGTTGATGTACCACATAACTGTGGTGTTGTCTGTCCTTATCAGCTGACCTTCTTGGAGAAAAGGTTTGAAGGCCTGAATTGCCAATTTAACTGCCATCATTTCTTTTAGATTTATGTGCAGGTGCAGCTGGTCTTGAGTCCATAGGCCTTGAATGCACCTGTCCAGCATGTGTGCCCCCCAACCGAGGTCTGAGGCATCTGTCGTGATGGTTTGAGTTGGTTGGCTTTTGCAGAAGGGCAATCCTGAGTTTGATTGGCAGGCCTGAGCCCACCATAGGAACTCTTTCTTCAGGCAGGGAATCATTGGAATTTTGATTTCTAGGCTGTGCTTGTGTTGAGACCACAAATTCTTTAGTTACCATTGTAGCTTTCTCATATGCAGCCTGGCATGAGGGACCAGTATTATGCAGGATGCCATGAAGCCTAAAGCTTGAAGCACTTTTCTTGCAGTTATATGGTTCTGCTTTGTTAATGCCAAGAAGTAGAGAGGAAGCTGCTCTTTCTTTTCTGCAGTTAGGGATGCCATTTGATTTGATGTGTCCAGTTCTGCACCCAGAAAGGTTATTCTTTGGGATGGAATCAGCCTTGACTTTTTTATATTGACTGTATATATCCCAGGGCTTGCAGCAGGTAAATGACTCTTTGTAGGTCTTCTGTTAGTTTTATTTTGTTGTCCGCTTGTATCAGGCAGTCGTCCAGGTAGGGATAGATTTGAATTCCCTGAAGTCTGCAATGAGCGATTACTGATGCCAGGCATTTCGTGAACACTCTGGGCGCAGTAGATAAGCCAAAGGGCAATGCTGAGAATTGATAATGCTCTGATCCTGCAAGAAATCTGAGGTATCTTCTGCAAATTGGTCTTATGGGGACGTGCAGGTATGCCTCCTTGAGATCTAGAGTTACCAGCCAAGACTCCTTGCCCAGCATGGGAGGAAGCTGCTATAGGGTCAGCATTTTGAATTTTGGAACAATGAGGAATGTGTTTAAAGCAGACAGGTCTAGAATAGGCCTCCATTTGTTTTCTTTTCTTGGTACCAGGAAGAGTCTGGAGTAAAATCCCTTTCCTTGCTCCAAAGGTGGTACCTTTTCCACAGCTCGCATTCTTAGTAATTGAGATATTTGCTTTAGAGCTTCTGTCTTTTGAGTAGGTGGTAGGTTTGGCATTCCTCTCTTTCCTGGTAGAGTATGGAAATGGAACCTGTAACCTTGGTCTATAGTTTGCAAAATACATTTTTCTCTTGTGATGCAATGCCAGTTCTTTGAAAATAAGGTTAGCTTTCCGCCTAAGGGTGCTTCTAGTTGTTCCCTGGTAGGCGGTGCCACCGTCAAGTCACTGTGATTGAGTTGTTGTAGTGGTGGTGGTTGCATCAGTGCCTCGCCGGTTGTTACCTTGCCACTGGCGTCCCCTGTAGGCACCCCTGGTTTGGTTTCTGCCTCTCGAGCGCCTATTCCTGCCTCTTTGTGCCCTAGAGGAGTCTGGAAAGGACCAATTCCTGGAGGGCCAGTTCCTGCTAAACCTTGGAGGTTGAACCTGTAAGAAATCTTTCACTGTTTGTACAGATTTTGCCTTCTCTTCCATCTTTTTTAGTACCTGCTGTGCAGGGGAACCAAATAAACTGACCTTGTCCATAGGTGCATCCAAAAGCTTTGATTTAACATGATCTGGTAATGCCTGTTCTTTCAGCCATGCATGCCTCCTGATAACTGTGCCAGTCATGGCTGATCTAAAGGAAGCCTCCAGTGCATCATAGCCACATTTTAAAGAATGGTTACTAACCTGCTGTATGTTATGTACCATTTCTTGAACATATTTCTTATCTAAAAATTCTTCAGAGGACAGTTTTTTAGTCAACTGGTCAAGCATAAACTCTTGGTATTGAATCATATGAAATTGGCAGTTCAAAGCTCTAGCTGACAAAGTAGCGGAGGTGTAAACCTTTTTACCCCATCTCTCTAAGGACCTGGATTCCCTTTCAGAGGGGAGGGGGTTTTTAGTGGAAGTAGCTGCTACAGCTTTAGGACCCTGGGAGATAGTCTCTGGATCTGCAAAAGGAGCCTTATATAAATGGTGATGAGTGTCCGGGACCCTGTAGAACCTATCGGGCTTAGCAGGAGCCGGAGGTAATGAATCAGGAGCAGTGCAAGCATCATTAAATGCATCATCAACAGAAAGAACTGGAGGAATAGCTAAAGGCCTATGCTGTGGCAAATGTAGAAAGGTCCTAAGCCTTTTCCTGGAGTCTGAGAAATCTTGGCCCTGCCACTGAAATTGTTCCCTCATAGCATGCAAGGTTTCCCCAAAGGAAAATTCCTCAGGAGGAGAGGCTGAAGGGATGGACTCCTCAGCATCAGAGTCTTCGTAAGGAGAATAAGCAGCCTCAGGAGGGTCTGCATGTTCTGTGTCATCAGAGGAATCATCTGTGGATACTGGCTCAGGGGGTTCTGCTCTAGGCCTTTTTTCTGGAGGAGGGAGAGAGGCCATGTCTGGATGAGGCTGGGCTCCACAAATTAAAGAGATGAGATCCTCAGCCAAAGTTAGCATATGGGAGCTGGTGCTGGGCCTGAGAGAGGGGGGCTTGGCAGGCACCGTTTTTGATGCTTTGGCTGCTTTAGCCCTGGCAAAGGCCTTAATAGACATTGCTGCAGGAGGCCTAGCAGCTCCACGTGCAGGGGTAGAAATATCCAGGGGAATGGTATCTGATAAATCCTGTGAAACCGCAACAGAAGGTTGGATTTCAGAAGCCGTTTCTACCAGGCTAGAAGAGGCCTTGGTAGAAAGCATGATTTCGGATGAAGAAAGAACCGCTTGCTCGGTTTCGGCCGAAACCCAGACACTCGCGGTTTGCTTAACCGCGGTTTCGGCCGAAACCGCGGACCGCGAGTGTCGGTCCTTTTCTTTGCGTTTTTTGGTACTTTGTGAAGTCGGAGGATCCGACGGCATAATATATGCAAAATCGGAGCCGAAAATCTGTTCAGCAAACTCCGACCGACGTCTAAGCGTCCGTCGGTTAAAAGAAGCACAGGCTAGACAAGCTGCAACGTCGTGGTCTGGGCCTAAACAATGTATGCAGTAAGAGTGGAAATCTTTATGAGGTATTTGTTTCTCACAAGAAAAACAGTTATTCACTTTCTCTGACATCGGCTGAGGCAAGAAAGAGTCCCCAACGGGGTACTTAGCTTTTTAGAAGTCTTCGAAGTAATATTCGGTAGTATTAATCTCTGGATCTGACCGACCGGCACTTGTGAACAGCTTCTGCTTTGGGCGCCATGCGGCAAGAAAGACTGAGGAAAATGGAGTCGGCTGATGCCTTTATACCCGAAGAACTGCCGCAATGACGTCGGGTGAAGTGCGACACCAGCCGAAGCCAGACCCAGACTTTGGAATCCGGCCGACCGAAGGGCTGCCTGACGACAGGACAACCCATTTGTGAAGACTGCAGATGCATCCTTGAAGGACATCTGGTTCACCCTGAAGATGAGGCCAAAGGAATGGGAACCAAATTTTTCGAGGCCAGTAGGGGGCAATCAGAAAGTACAGTTGTGTACACTTACCATAAATGTAGATGTTAGAGTGTATTCACTGCTGCAGTCATTACATTTGGATTATACCTGCCAGGGTAGCCCTCAGTCAGCACGAATACCAGAGGCTTAGTATTTCTGCGTCGGTTGCTGTCGCTCCAGGACTGATGTCAGGCAGTCAGTGGTACAAAAACAGACAGTGGATGCCATAACATCAGTTTTTCTTGCCCTGCCAGGAGCCTCCTATAAGGAGCTAGGTTATGGTGAAAGAACACCACCAGTAGAAAGTAAATATCAAAAATTATTTGTAAGGAGAGAGAGAGAGAGAGAGAAGGGGGATGGAGGAAGGGAAACCAGGACTGCAACAGTGAATACACTTGAACATCTACATTTATGGTAAGTGTACACAAAGTACAGTTTTGTACCTACCATAAATGTAGATGTCCGATAGATATGCAACTGCAGTCCTGACATGGGTTGTCCTGCCTCAGGCAGCCCCTCGGTCGGCCGGATTACAAAGTCTGGGTCCGGCGTCGGCTGGTGTCGCCTCCTCCTCGACGTCACAGTGGATGGAGTATAAAGGCATCCGCCGACGCCATCTTCTTCAGTGTTTCTTGCCCCAGATGCCAGGTGCCCTCCAAGGAAGGCTAAATTTGTGAATGTATAAACAAAAAATTTCAGACATACACAACAGTAATAAACAGATACACCATAATAGATGACCCCAGCTGAAAAGGAGAGGGGGAATGGACCCAAGGGAAAAAAGCAGTGGGGTAGGAGGGAGGGAAAACCTGACTGCAGTTGCATATCTATCGGACATCTACATTTATGGTAGGTACAAAACTGTACTATGTCCTTCAAGAATGCAAATGCAGTCCTGACATATGGGTTGAATACCATAGCCAAGCTGGGGGTGGTAGGATCTATGCTAGGGATGGTGTAGCTAAAAGACCCTGCAGGACTGCAGATGCAAAGCCTGCTCGGGATCTGGAGTATAAAGGCAGGTTGTAGTGTCTGGTAAATGTATGCACGGAGCTCCATGTAGCAGCCTCTAGAATGTCCTTTGTAGCCACTCCTCTTAGAAAAGCTGTGGATGTGGCTATAGCTCTGGTTGAGTGTGACCTAATATTGGCTGGCATACCCTTTCCATGAAAGGAGTAACAGAATCTGATGCAGTGTCCAATCCATTTTGAAATTGTTTGTTTGGAGACTGCCTTTCCTTGCACTCTGGCAGCATAGGCTACAAATAGTTGGTCAGACTTCCTGGTGGTCTTTGTTCTGTCCAAGTAGTAGCGTAGTTGTCTGTGTATGTCCAAAGTATGCAGCAGCCTTTCCCCTTTATTTTGAGGATTGGGGAAGAAGGTAGGCAGGTGAATTGCTTGATTTAGAGACACCCTGGATATCACTTTTGGCATGAATGAAGGATTGGTCCTTAGAGAAACTCTGTCCTGATGAAAGATGAGAAAGGGAGGTACTGCCATGAGGGCCTGCATCTCCGAGACCCTTCTTGCTGAGGTAACTGCCAACAGGAAGACTGTTTTCCAGGAGAGAAATTGCATTTCTGAAGATGCTGCTGGTTCAAAAGGAGGAAGAGTTAATTTTTCCAAGACGTAGTTGAGGTCCCATGCAGGAACTGGTGGTTTTCTGGGAGGTTTGATATTCTTTATCCCTCTTAGAAACTGTCTTAGTAAGGGATGAGAAAACACAGGTGGGTCACAGTTGTAATTTGCTGAAGCATGAATTTTAATGGAAGAATATGAGAGGCCACTATGAAACATTTCTGCCAAGTATTCTAATATCTGAGGTATGCTCATCACTGATGCATCCTGGCCCTTGTTGGCATTCCAGATGATGAATCTCTTCCATTTGGCCGAGTAGGTTTTTCTGGTGGAAGGTCTGCGTGCTTCCAGCAAAATTTCCTGAACCTTTTCAGAGAGAGGTACATGGGGCAAAGTCATGTAACTCTCCAAGCTGTCAGTTGTAATGTTTGCAGGTTTTGATGGACAGTCCTGTAATTGTGTTGAGTTAGGAGCAATGGCCATTGGGGCAAGGGCCATGGTTTGGTTTGAGTTATGCTCAGTAGCAAGGGATACCAATGCTGTCTCGGCCAATCTGGAGCTATCAATATTCCCTTTGGTTGCTCTGCTTTGATCTTCAGTAACACCTTGGTGAGTAGTGGTAGAGGAGGGAATGCATAGATTTTTAGGGCATTCCAGCTGAAGGAGAGAGCATCCGTTCTCCAGGCTAGAGGATGGGGTGTCCTTGAGCAGAACCTGTCCAGGTGGTGATTGTGATGAGAAGCAGAGAGATCTATGTCCGGTCTTCCCCATGCAGTTATTTGTGAGAAAATGTGTGGATGCAGCATTCATTCGTTTGGATCCACGAAATCTCTGCTCAACCTGTCCACCAGAACATTGTCCTTGCCCGGAACAAACTGGGATTGCAAATGAATGTTCAGTTTCAGGGATTTTTCCCAAAGAGCCATTGTTAGTCTGCAGAGGGGGTACGAGTGAGTGCCTCCTTGTTTGTTTAGATACCACATGACCGTGGTGTTGTCTGTCCTTATTAGCAGATGGCCCTGTTGAAGAGATTTTCCAAAGGCTTCTATTGCATGTATCACTGCCAACATCTCCTTCTGATTTATGTGCAGAGGCATTTCCGTGGGAGTCCATTGACCTTGAATGCATCTGTCCTCCATGTGTGCCCCCCATCCATGATCTGAGGCGTCTGTTGTAATGGTTTGACTTGCTTGAACCTTGTTGAAAGGCATGCCTTGGTTTAAATGGCTTGCTTGAGCCCACCACAAAAATTCCCTTTGCAGGCATGGGATGAGTGGTATTACGTCTTCTAGGTTGTGGCTGTGTTGAGACCATAAGCTTTTTAGGTACCATTGTAGCTTTCTCATGTGTAGTCTTGCCAGAGGGATCAGAAGAATGCAAGATGCCATGAAACCCAGGGCCTGCAGGATCTTCCTTGCGGTCAGCTGGTTAACTTTTGCTAGGCTTTTGAAGTAATCTGGTAAATGCTGTTTCTCCTCTGTGAGGAAAGCCATTTGTGATTGTGTGTCCAGGTTTGCTCCTAGAAAGGTAATCTTTTGGCATGGCAGTAGTCGTGATTTTTGAATGTTCACTGTGCATCCCAAAGCTTGTAGCAACTGAATGACATAGTCCAAGTTTTTACCAAGGTTTGTTTGCTGTCTGCTTGTATGAGGCAGTCGTCCATGTAAGGGTATATTTGAATCCCTTGGAGTCTGCAATGTGCAACTACTGATGCCAGGCATTTCATGAACACTCTGGGTGCAGTAGATAAGCCAAACGGCAATGCTGAGAATTGATAATGCTCTGTTCCTGCAAGAAATCTGAGGTATCTTCTGCAGCTGTGTCTGATTGGGACATGCAGGTATGCCTCCTTGAGGTCCAAAGTAACCAGCCAAGACCCCTTGCCCAGCATGGGAAGGAGTTGCTGTAACGTCAGCATTTTGAATTTTGGCACAATAAGAAAAATGTTTAGAGCGGACAAGTCCAGTATAGGTCCACATTGCTTTTCTTTTCTTGGAACAAGGAACAGTCTTGAATAGAATCCCTGGCCTTGTTCCTGAGGAGGAACCTTTTCTATAGCTTTTATTTGTAACAGCTTTGAAACTTGTAAAAGAGCCTCTGCCCTTTGATTTAGTGGCAGGTTTGGCATGCCTTGTCTCGTTGGTAAGGTGTGGAAGTGGAACCTGTAACCTCTGTCTATTATGTCCAGAATCCATTTGTCCTTGGTTAAAATGTGCCAGTTCTTTGAGAATAAGGATAATTTTCCGCCTAGAGGAGCTTCTCTGAGCCTTGGTAGGCGGAGTGAAAGTCAAGTCATTGTGATTGTCCCTGTGGTGCAGGTGAACTCCCTGTGCCACTACTCTGATTTGGTGGTTGCCATTGGCGGCCCCTGTAGGAGCCTCGGTATTGCCCTCTACCTCGAGCACGCCTGTTTTTTCCCCTTTGTAACTTGTCTGAGTCCACAAAGGACCAATTCTTTGAAGGCCAATTCCTGCTGAATCTGGGGGGCTGAACCTGGAGGAAATCCTTGACAGTCTGTACTGATTTAGCCTTTTCCTCAATAGACTTCAGCACATCCTGTGCATTAGCACCAAAAAGCTTCTGTTTTTCCAGAGGTGCATCAAGGAGCTTAACTTTAACACGGCCTGGCAGAGGCTGTTCTTTCAACCAAGAATGTCTACGAATGACGGCCCCTGTCATGGCTGCCCTACATGAAGCTTCCAATGCATCATAACCACACTGAAGAAAATGATTGCTAACCTGCTGAGTGTTATGAACCAGATCCTGCAATGCCTTTCTATCTATAGGCTCAGGAGAGGCTAACTGTTTCTGCAAATCATCCATTAAGTAATCCTGGTACTAAAACATATGAAAAAGGCAGTTGAGAGACCTCATGGCAAGGGTGGAAGAGGTATAAACTTTTTTGCCCCATCTCTCCAGGGACCTAGCTTCCCTGTCAGCGGGCAGAGGGTTTTTGGCCAAGGAAGTAGCCACTGCCTTGGGGCCCTGTGAAATAGTTTCTAGATCCACAGAGTGGGCCTTAAAGAGATGCTTATGGGTTTCAGGGACCCTGTAATATCTGTCAGGCTTGACAGGAGCAGGAGGGAGAGAATCAGGCGAAGCACTGGAGTCTGAATAAACATCATCAAGGACATCCAGCACTGGAGGAATAGCTAAAGGCCTGTGTTGGGGTAGCTTAAGGAAGGTACGTAGCCTTTTCCTGGAGTCAGAGAATTCCTGACCCTGCCACTGAAAATGTTCTCTCATGGAGTGGAGTACTTCACCAAAAGAAATATCCTCTGGAGGAGAGGCCGAGGGAAAGGAATCCTCAGCATCCGAGTCCTCATAGGCCTGGAAGGATTCTTCCTGAGTATCTGAGTGCTCTGAATCCCCAGAGGCTTCATCTGAAGAGAGGGTGTCTGTCTGTTCAGTTCTAGGCCTTTTATCTGCAGGCGGCTGAGAACCTCTGTCTGGGTGCGGCTGAGACCCCCTGATAAGAGAGATTAGATCTGCAGCAAGAGTCATGATCTGTCTATCAGAAGAGGGGCCCTGAACAGTAGGTTTAGGATGGGCCTTGGCCTGGCTGGCAGCCTTGGCACGTGCAAAGGCCTTGATGGACATGGATACCGGAGGGCTAGCTGCCCCACGTGCAGGGGTAACCCTGTCCACAGGAATGGTGTTGGGTAAATCTAGAGCTTCGGTTTCTGGTGGAAAATCAACCACCGGCACCGTTGTGGTCTCCGGGACCAAAGAACGCGTTAACGCGGTGTCGTCGACCTGGGGCGGTGGAATTACCGCTTCCAAAAGGACCGATGCACTCGCGGAGGGCTTAGGCGTGGTATCGGTGGAAGACGCGGGCAGAGGATGTCGGTCCCGGTCCTTGCGGTTTTTGGTAGTTTGCGTTGTCGGTTGTTCTGACGGCATGATATACGCGAAAGATTCGCCAAAAAAGTCTTCGGCAAATTCTGCCCGGCGCCCGAGTGTGCGCTTATTAAAGCAAGCACAGGCAACACAGGCCGAGACGTCGTGGTCTTGGCCCAGGCAAGGGAGGCAGTAAGAATGGAAGTCCTTATGAGGTATTTGTTTACCACAAGACAAACAATTGTTAACTTTTTCAATTTTATCTGACATCGGCTGAGGCAAGAAAAAATGTTCCCCAACGGGGTACTTAGCTTTTAGATGACTTCGGTAACTGAAACACAGGAGCTGACCGACCGGCACTTGCGAACTGCTTCTGCTTCGGGCACTGCGCGGCAAGAAAGACTGAAGATGGCGTCGGCGGATGCCTTTATACTCCAGCCGCTGTGACGTCGGGGAGGAGGCGACACCAGCCGATGCCGGACCCAGACTTTGGAATCCGGCCGACCGAGGGGCTGCCTGAGGCAGGACAACCCATATGTCAGGACTGCAGTTGCATTCTTGAAGGACATCTGTACTATGTTCTTCGTGTTTCACTGTTGCAGTCATCACATTTGGGTGGATTCCCAAAGCTGAAGAAAAGGGTGGAGGCAGTCCAGAAGACTGGGGCTAGGGATGCCCTGCAAGACTGCAGTGGCAAAGCCTGCCCTGGATTTGGAGAAGATAGGCAAGCAGTAATGCTTGGTCAAGGTATGAACAGTTGTCCATGTTGCAGCCTCCAGGATATCCCTGGTGGGAACCCCTCTGAGAAAAGTTGCAGAGGTGGAGGTTGCTCTGGTGGAAAGTGTTCTGACTCCCTTGGGGGGAGGTTTTCTGTGTTTGTAGCAGAAATGGATGCAATGTGCTATCCATTTGGAAACTGTTTGCTTAGATATGGCCTTGCCCTCTGCTCCTGCAGCGAAGCTGACTAGCAATTGATCAGTTTTTCTAAAAGATTTAGTCCTGTCTAGGTAGAATCTGAGCCGTCTGTGCACATCTAGAGAGTGCAGAAAGTACAGTTTTGTACCTACCATAAATGTAGATGTCCGATAGGAATGCATCTGCAGTCCTTACAAATGGGTTGTCCTGTCGTCAGGCAGCCCTTCGGTTGGCCGGATTCCAAAGTCTGGGTCTGGCCTCGGCTGGTGTCGCACTTCACCCGACGTCATAGCTGCAGTTCTTCGGGTATAAAGGCATCAGCCGACGCCATTTTCCTCAGTGTTTCTTGCCCCAGATGCCAGGTGCCCTCTTGGAAGGCTAAATTTGGGTAAATGCCAATGTTTCCAAATAGTAGAGAGCAAACACAAAAAATAAGCATGTATGTACATATATACAAACAAATACACCATAATAGATCCCCCCCAGCTAGCTGTAAGATGGGCAAATACCCTAGGAGTACCACAGAGGGGAAGGCGGGTGGGTAATCCTTGACTGCAGATGCATTCCTATCGGACATCTACATTTACGGTAGGTACAAAACTGTACTATGTCCTTCAAGGATGCATCTGCAGTCCTTACAAATGGGTAGAATACCATAGCCAAACTGGGGGAGGTGGAAAGAAGAGATTATGGTGTAGTTAGGATCCCTTGCAAAACAGCAGTGGCAAAACCTGCTCGGGATCTGGAGTATAAGGGTAAGTTATAATGCTTGGCAAATGTATGCACGGAGGTCCAAGTAGCAGCCTCTATAATGTCCTTGGTAGCCACTCCTCGTAAGAAAGCTGTGGTAGTGGCTGTAGCCCTTGTAGAGTGAGGCCTGATGTTCTCTGGAGTTTTCTTTCCATGGTAGGAATAACAAAATCTAATGCAATTTCCTATCCACTTGGAGATTGTCTGTTTTGAAATTGCTTTTCCTTCCCTTCCTGTTGCATATGCTACCAGTAGCTGGTCAGTTTTTCTATTGCCCTTGGTCCTGTTCAGGTAGTAGCGTAACTGTCTATGTACATCCAAGGTATGCAACAGTCTTTCTCCCCTGTTCTGTGGGTTGGGAAAGAATGTAGGTAGGTGGATAGCCTGATTTAAAGATACTCTGGATACCACCTTAGGCATAAATGTAGGATTTGTTCTCATGGACACTATCTTGATGGAAGATCAGGAAGGGTTGTACTGCCATTAATGCCTGAAGTTCAGATACCCTTCTTGCTGAAGTGATTGCCAGCAGGAAAGCAGTCTTCCATGATAAGTATTGTAATTCTGCTGCTGCTGCTGGTTCGAAAGGAGGAAGTGTCAATTTTTCTAGCACAAAGTTCAAGTCCCATGCTGGCAATGGTGGTTTCCTTGGAGGTTTTACATTTTTAATTCCTCTCAGAAACTGCCTGAGCAGAGGATGCGAGAAGACAGGAGGATCCAAGCTGTATTCTGCTGAAATTGCTGATGCATGTATCTTGATGGAAGAATAGGACAGGCCTGTGTGGAAGAGCTCTGCCAAGTATTCCAGGATGTTGGCTATGTTTACCAGTGACATCTTCTCCCTTTGCAGTTCTCCAAATGAGATATCTTTTCCATTTTGCTGCATAAGTTTTCCTTGTTGAGGGCTTGCGAACCTCAAGGATAATGTCTTTAACCCGTTGTGATAAATTTGGGTTAATTGATCTTATGAAATGTTCCAGGCAGTCAGCTGCAGAGTTTTCAGGCTTGGATGCAGGATGTTGTAGTTGTTCTGTGTTAACAGCAATGGAACCAGGGGTAGTGTCCATATTTGTTCCAGAGACATGCTCCTTAGTAATGGGTACCAATGTTGCCTTGGCCAGTCTGGAGCTATCAGGATGATCCTTGGACGGTCCTCTTTGATCTTCAATAGCACCTTGTGCATCAAAGGAAGTGGTGGGAATGCATATGCTGTCAGGTTTTTCCAACTGAAAGATAGGGAGTCCACTTTCAAAGCATGGGGGTGGTACGTCCTCGTGCAGAATTTCTTTAGCTGGTGATTGCGTGGGGATGCAAATAAGTCTATTTCTGGGAGTCCCCATTTTCTTGTAATGGCTTTGAAGATGTCCGGATGCAGCATCCATTCGTGGGCATCCGTGGTAGTCCTGCTAAATATGTCTGCTAGAATGTTTTCTTTTCCTGGTACAAAAATTGCTTGAAACTGAATGTTGTAGCTCAGAGCCACATTCCATAGGTCCAGTGCCATCCGGCATAGAGGGTATGAATGTGTGCCTCCCTGTTTGTTGATGTACCACATAACTGTGGTGTTGTCTGTCCTTATCATCAACTGACCTTCTCGGAGAAATGGTCTGAATGTCTGGATTGCCAATTTTACTGCCAGCATTTCTTTTAGATTTATGTGTAGGTGCAGCTGGTCTTGAGTCCATAAGCCTTGTATGCACTTGTCCAGCATGTGGGCCCCCCAACCGAGGTCTGAGGCGTCCGTCGTGATGGTTTGGCTTGGTTGAATGCTGTAGAAGGGCAATCCTGTGTTTGATTGACAGGCCTGCGCCCACCATAGGAACTCTTGCTTCAGGCATGGGATTATTGGAATTTTGGTTTCTAGGCTGTGCTTGTGTTGAGACCATAAATTTTTTAGGTACCACTGTAGCTTTCTCATATGCAGTCTGGCATGAGGGACCAATATTACGCAGGATGCCATGAAGCCCAGGGCTTGCAGTACTTTTCTTGCTGTTAGATGGTTCTGCTTGGTTCATGTCAAGAAGTAGAGAGGTAGTTGCTCTTGCTTTTCTGCAGTTAGGAATGCCATTTGCTTTGATGTGTCCAGCTCTGCACCCAAGAAGGTTATTCTTTGGGATGGTATCAGCCTTGACTTTTTTATATTGACTGTATATCCCAGGGCTTGTAGCAGGCAAATGACTCTTCGTAAGTCTTCTGTTAGCTTGTTTTTGTTGTCCGCTTGTATCAGGCAGTCGTCCAGGTAGGGGTAAATTTGGATTCCCTGAAGCCTGCAATGAGCAATTACTGATGCCAGGCATTTCGTGAACACTCTGGGTGCAGTAGATAAGCCAAAGGGCAATGCTGAGAATTGATAATGCTCTGATCCTGCAAGAAATCTGAGGTATCTTCTGCAATTTGGTCGTATGGGGACGTGCAGGTATGCCTCCTTGAGATCTAGAGTTACCAGCCAAGACTCCTTGCCCAGCATGGGAAGAAGCTGCTGTAGAGTCAGCATTTTGAATTTTGGAACAATGAGGAATGTGTTTAAAGTGGACAGGTCAAGAATAGGCCTCCATTTGTTCTCTTTTCTTGGTACCAGGAAGAGTCTGGAGTAAAATCCATTTCCTTGCTCCATAGATGGTACCTTTTCCACAGCTCTCATCCTTAATAATTGAGATATTTGTTTTAGAGCTTCTGTCTTTTGATTTGGCGGTAGGTTTGGCATTCCTCTCTTCCCTGGTAGAGTATGGAAGTGGAACCTGTAGCCTTGGTCTATTGTCTGTAAAATCCACTTGTCTCTTGTGATGTAATGCCAGTTTGAGAATAAGGCTAGCCTTCCGCCTAAGGGTGCCTCTAGTTGTTCCCTGGTAGGTGGTGCCAGAGCCAAGTCACTGTGATTGTCCTGTTGCGGTGGTGGTGGCTGTGTCTGTGCCCCGCTGATTGTTACCCTGCCACTGGCGCCCCCTGTAGGCACCCCTGGATTGGTTTCTGCCTCGATCGCCTGTTCCTGCGCCTCTGTGCTTTAGAGGAGTCTGGAAAGGACCAAGTTTTGGAGGGCCAGTTCCTGCTAAACCTTGGAGGTTGGACCTGTAAGAAATCTTTCACTGTTTGTACAGATTTTGCCTTCTCCTCCTTCTTCAGTACCTGCTGTGCAGGAGAACCAAATAAATTGGCCTTGTCCATGGGAGCATCTAACAGTTTTGATTTGACATGGTCCGGTAAGGCCTGCTCTTTCAACCATGCATGCCTTCTGATAACTGTGCCAGTCATGGCTGATCTAAAGGAAGCCTCCAGTGCATCATAGCCGCATTTTAAAGAATGGTTACTAACTTGCTGAATGTTATGTACCATTTCCTGAACATACTTATCAAAAGTTTCATCAGAGGACAGTTTTTTAGTTAACTGGTCAAGCATAAATTCTTGATATTGAATCATATGAAATTGACAGTTCAAGGCCCTAGCTGACAGAGTAGCAGAAGTGTAAACTTTTTTACCCCATCTCTCTAAGGACCTGGATTCCCTTTCAGAGGGGAGGGGATTTTCAGCAGAGGTAGTTGCTACAGCCTTAGGCCCCTGGGAGATAGTCTCGGGATCTGCAAAAGGAGCCTTGTATAAATGGTGATGCGTGTCCGGGACCCTGTAGTACCTATCGGGCTTAGCAGGGGCCGGAGGTAATGAATCAGGAGCAGTACAAGCATCATTAAATGCATCATCTACAACAGAAAGAACTGGAGGTATAGCTAAAGGCCTATGTTGTGGTAAATGCAAAAGGTTCTAAGCCTTTTTCTGGAGTCTGAAAAATCTTGGCCCTGCCACTGAAATTGTTCCCTCATAGCATGTAAGGTTTCCCCAAAGGAAAATTCCTCAGGTGGAGAGGCAGAAGGCATGGACTCTTCAGCATCAGAGTCTTCGTAAGGGGAAGGAGCCTCTGGAGGGTCTGTATTTTCTGAATCATCAGAGGAATCATCTGTGGACACTGGCTCAGGGGGCTCTGCTCTAGGCCTCTTCTCTGGAGGTGGATGAGAGGCCCTGTCTGGATGAGGTTGGGATCCCCGGATTAAAGAAATAAGATCCTCTGCCAAGGAAAGCATTTGGGAACTGGAGCTGGGCCTGTGAGAAGGGGTCTTAACAGGCACAGATTTTGTAGCTTTAGCTGCTTTAGCCCTGGCAAAGGCCTTAATGGACATGGCTGCAGGAGGCCTAGCAGATCCACGTGCAGGAGTTGAGATATCCAAGGGAATAGTGTCAGATAATTCCTGAGAAAACGCAACCGTAGGTTGGATTTCAGAAGCCGATTCCACCAGGTTTGAAGAGGCCTCGGTAGAAGGCATGTTTTCGGCTGAAGGAAGAACCGCTTGCTCGGTTTCAGCTGAAACAGAGACACTTTCATGCTTAACGCGGTTTGGCGAAACGCGGACGAAAGTGTCGGTCCTTTTCCTTGCGTTTTTTGGATATTTGTGAAGTAGGAGGATCCGACGGCATAATATAAGCAAAATCAGAGCCAAAAAACTGCTCGGCAAATTCAGACCGACGTCTAAGCGTCCGTCGGTTAAAAGAACCACAGGCTAGACAAGCTGCGACGTCGTGGTCTGGGCCTAAACAAGGTAAGCAGTAGGAGTGGAAATCTTTGAGGTATTTGTTTCCCACAAGTTAAACAATTATTCACTTTTTCTGACATCGGCTGAGGCAAGAAAGAGTCCCCAACGGGGTACTTAGCGTTTTAGAAGTCTTCGAAGTAGTATTCGGTAGTAGTAATCTCTGGTTCTGACCGACCGGCACTTGCGAACAGCTTCTGCTTCGGGCGCCACGCGGCAAGAAAGACTGAGGAAAATGGCGTCGGCTGATGCCTTTATACCCGAAGAACTGCAGCTATGACGTCGGGTGAAGTGCGACACCAGCCGAGGCCAGACCCAGACTTTGGAATCCGGCCGACCGAAGGGCTGCCTGACGACAGGACAACCCATTTGTAAGGACTGCAGATGCATCCTTGAAGGACATTCCCTTCCCCCTTGTTTTTTGGGTTAGGGAAAAAGGTGGGCAAGTGAATTGATTGGTTGAGAGCCACACTGGACACCACTTTTGGGATGAAGGATGGGTTAGTCCTGAGGGAGACCCTGTCAGCATGTAAAATGATGAATGCCTCTACAGCCATAAGTGCTTGTAGCTCTGATACTCTTTCTTGCTGAAGTGATGGCCAGAAGCAAGGCAGTCTTCCAAGAGAGAAATTTTAACTCTGCTGAAGCTGCATGTTCAAAGGGGGCAGGGTGAGCTTTTCCAACACAAAGTGTAGGTCTCAAGCTGGGGTAGGAGCTCTTCTGGGTGGCCTCAATTTGTTAGCCCCTCTTAGGAACTGTTTGAGAGGGTGCAAGAAAAGGTGGCGCTGTGTTGAAATGAGCAGAGATGACAAAGGCATGAATTTTAATAGAAGAGAAAGATAGACCCTTGTGTAGTAGGTCTGCCAGGTAATCCAGGATGAGAGGTAGGGTGGGCTGTGCCATTCCGGCTCCCTTAGCCTGGATCCAGGTGCAAAACCTTTTCCACTTGTCGGCCTAAGACTTTCTGGTACTGGGGCGTCTGGCCTCATGTACAACGTCTAGAACTTGTTTGCTTAGACTGGCAGCTTGAGGAGAGGTCAGGGAATTAGATTGAGGGTCTGCAATAGGGGATGCATGAATTCTCCATTCCTCTGAGTCAGGAGTGATGGGATCTGAGGCAGGTGGCAGGGTGACAGGCTGTGCAGCAGTGGGTACCAGTGCTGTCATGGCCAGTCTGGGACAATCAGGATTGCCCTCAGTTTTTCCTCGAAATGATTGGTAGAGAGGGAAATGCATAGACGTTTACCCACTGGAAGGACAGAGCATCCACTTTCCAGGCCTTGCTGTGAGGTTCCCTGGTGTAGAATTTTCTGAGCTGATTGGAATGGGAGGCAAGTAGGTCCAACTTCGGGGTGCCCCATTTCTGGGTTACAAAGATGAAGGTTCTTTGGTCTAGCTGCCACTCGTGTGGGTCTAGCAGGTTTCTGCTTATGTTGATGTGCAGATGTATTTGATTTGGGCTTCATTGGCCCTGAATGCACCTGCCGTCCAGGTGTGCACCCCAGGCATAGTCTGATGCATCTGTGGTGAGGGTCTGGGCGGCATGGGGTAGTGAGAAGGGAAGTCCCTTATTGTCATAGCATGCTGCTGCCCACCAAAGAAAATCTTTCCTTAGACAAGGTATCATTGGTATAAGAGTATCCAGGTCTTGAGTGCCAACACCAAAGGCCTTTTAGGTACCACTGTAGTTTCCTTATATCAAGTCTGACATATGGAATGAGTAGAATGTAAGAAGCCATGAACGCTAGAGCTTGCAGGATTTTCCTTGTGGATAACTGGATCCTGGTAGCTAGTTGAGAGAAGTAGGTTATCAGGTAGGTTTGTTTTTCTAGTCTAAGGAATGCCATCTGGGATGCTGCGTCCAGGCTTGCTCTCAGCAATACAGTTCTTTGAGTGGGTACTAGTTTTGATTTATTTTCATTGATGGTATACCTCAGGAAGGTCAGAAGATCCTTTACAAAGGTCAAGTGCTTTAGCAGCTTTTCCAGTCTGCCTGAATCAGGCAGTCATCTAAGTAGGGGTAAATATGACTATTTCTTTGCCTGCAAAAAGCAATGGCAGGAGCCAGAGATTTTGTGAAAACTCTGGGAGCAGTGGATAAGCCAAAGGGAAGCGCAGAGAACTGAAAGTGCAGTGACCCTGCTCTGAAATGTAGGTATTTCCTGCACGACTCCCTGATTGGGGATGTGTAGGTAGGCCTCTCTCAGGTCTAGGGTGGCTAGCCAAGCATCCTTGGAAAGCATAGGAAAAAGCTGCTGAAGGGTGAGCATTTTGAATTTTGGTGTCACCAGAAAGGTGTTTAGAATGGATAGGTCGAGAACACGTGCCCTCTTTTCTGGGTACCAGGAAGAGTCGGGAGTAGAAAAGTACAGTTGTGTACACTTACCATAAATGTAGATGTTAGAGTGTATTCACTGTTGCAGTCATTACATTTGGGTTATCCTGCTGGCAGGTTGCCCTCAGTCGGCCTGAATTCTAAAGTCTTGGGTCCTGCGTCGGTTGCTGTCGTCCCTTCCCTGACGCCAGGTCGTCAGGGGTATAAAAGATGCAGCAGACGCCATTTTCTGCAGTTTTTCTTGCCCCGGATGTCAGGTGCCCCCAAAAGGGTAGGCTAAAAATAAGCAAGTGAAATATACATGCACCAAAATAGACTTTACTTTCATCTATAAGCAAATAGACCACATAGGTTGTATAGATCAGAGAAGTAAAGATAAGTTCCAGCAAAAATAAAGGGGGTGGCGGGTGGGTAACCTGGACTGCAACAGTGAATACACTCGAACATCTACATTTATGGTAAGTGTACACAACTGTACTATGTTCTTCGTGTTTCACTGTTGCCGTCATTACATTTGGGTAGAGTCCCAAAGCTATGGTTGGGAGGCTGGAGCTAAACAGCATAAGAGCGGCAATGAGGCCCTGCAGAACTGCAGTGGTAAAGCCTGCTCTGGATTTAGAGTAAAGTGGCAGACTGTAATGTTTTGTAAAGGTATACACTAAACTCAAGTAGCAGCCTCTAAAATGTCTTTGGTTGGTACACCCCTAAGAAAGGCTGCAGAAGTGGCTGCAGCTCTGGTAGAATGTGGCCCAATGCCCTCAGGCACTGGTTTGTCATGTTGTGAGTAACAGAAACAAATACAGTGACCTATCCACTTTGAAATAGTCTGCTTGGAGATGGCCTTTCCTTGTGATCCTGCAGCATATGCCACTAGTAATTTTTCTTTCTGAAAACTTTAGTTTTATCCAAGTAGAATCTAAGTTGTCTGTGTACGTCCAAAGAATGCAGAATTTTCTCCCCCTTGTTCTGTGGATTTGGATAAAAAGTTGGCAAATGAATAGTTTGGTTAAGGACTAGACTGGATACCACCTTAATGTAGGGTTTGCCCTCAGAGAGACCCTGTCTGGATAAAAAATGATAAAGGGTTCCACAGCATTGACAGCCTGTAGCTCTGACACTCGTCTTGCAGAGGTTATTGCTAGGAGCAGAGCTGTTTTCCAAGATAAAAACTTTATATCCACAGTAGCAGCTGGCTCAAAAGGAGGTTGGGTGAGTTTTTCCAAGACATAATTGAGGTCCCATGCAGGTATTGGCATTCTCCTTGGAGACCTTAAGTTTTTGTCTCCTCTGAAGTACTGCCTTAATAAAGGATGAGAAAAGAGTGGTGGCTCTGTATTGTAATGAGCCGAAATGGCAGAGGCATAAATTTTAATTGATGAAAAAGATAGGCCTTTGTCCAGCATCTCAGTTAAGTATTGCAAAATCTGAGGAATATTTGGGACAGCTGTATCAATTCCTTGAGCTTGGTTCCAAGCGCAAAATCTCTTCCATTTTCCAGCATAGTATTTTCTAGTACTAGGCCTTCTGCTTCTAAAATGACATCCATCACAGCTTTACTGAGAGGTGTGCTTTGCATTTTTCAGAAGTTCATAATAAATGTAGTAATGGTTTGAAAGGGACAGTATTAGAACAAATTTGTGTGTCTTTGTTAATAAGAGTATAAAAACTCTTTTAGTGCAGAAAGAATCTGTGTACATTTTAAAATTTAAAACTATGTTCCCTTTTGGGCTAAATGAAGAGCTCAATTGGAAAGCATTATCTTGTTAAGATGCTGTTTAAATTGATTAATTGCATAATTATTTTATTGCTTGTGTATATATATTGCTATGCTATGTAAGCATTTTATTCTCCTTGAAGGCTTTGGCCGAGACGTCAGAGAGAGTTCTTTCAGTGTGCATTAAATCCTTTTGGTGGAGTTTGTGTTCGTTGTTTTTTTCCTGCTTGGTTCCTGTTGTTCCAGTTAGGTGTGCTTTGTATGGCTACATTATCCGCCATGCTGCCAGGTTTAGGGTCCTGAGTTGGCTGTGCAGAATCTAATTGTTTTGTTGGGACAGTAGATGAGGTATTTGAGGTAAAGTCCAGGCTGGGCCTTGAGACAAGTTCCTTAAGATCGGATACCAGTACTGGAGTGGCCAGTCTGGGGCAATCAGAATCATTTTTGTTTATCCTGTATGACTTTTAGGAGTACTTTGGGAAGGAGAGGCAGTGGAGGAAAGGCATATACTGATAGGTTTGTCCAGTTGAAAGATAAGGTGTCCACTTTCCATGCTTGTCTGTGATAAGTCCTTGTGCAGAATCTTTTTAGTTGATTGTTGGAGGGGAGGCAAATAGATCCATGTCCGGGCATCCCCATTTCTTTGTTATGCTGAAGACTTGCGAATCCTGATGCCACTTGTAGGGATCCATGGGGTTTCTGCTTAGTTCATCTGCCAAAGTATTTTTCCTTCCTGGCAGGAATTGTGCCTGCAGATGTACTTGGTAAGTCAATGTTGTGTCCCACAAAGTCATGGCTAGTCTGCAAATGGGGTAAGAATGAGTGCCCCCCTGCTTGTTTCTGTACCACATGACCGTGGTGTTGTCTGTCTATCAGAAGTTGTCCCGGATGGATTAGGTCCTTGAAAGCTGTCAGGGCATTTTGAACTGCTAGCATCTCTTTGATTCACTGTAGACGCATTTGGTTTGTGGACCAGGTGCCCTGAATACCTCTTCCTGCCATGTGGGCCCCCCAGGCATAACCTGATGCATCCGTCGTAAGGTTCTGCCTGGCTGGGGGTAGTGAGAATGGCTGTCCCTTGTTTTGGTGACAAGCCATTGCCCACCATCAAAATTCCTGTTGCAGGCAGGGAATGAGAGAAATAATTGTTTCCAGGCTGTGGCAATGTTGTGTCCAGACACTTTTTAGGTACCATTGAAGTTCCCTCATATGCAGTCTTGCATATGGAATTAGTAGAATGCAAGATGCCATGAAGCCCAAAGCCTGCAGAATTTTTCTTGCAGCTAACTAGGCCCTTTGTTGCCATTTCCTCGAAATAGGTAGTCAGTTGCCTTCGTTTGTCTGGAGTGAGATAAGCCATCTGGGCAGTTGTATTTAAGCTTGCACCCAGGAATATTATCTCGAGAGGGTACTAGTTTTGATTTCTTTTTGTTGACTGTGTACCACAGGCATGTTAAAATTCTCCTTACAAATGCCAGATGCTGTAGTAGAATGTTCTTGTTCTCTGCATGAATGAGGCAGTCGTCCAAGTAAGGATATATTTGTATTCCTCTGTCTGCAGAAAGCAATTATTGGTGCCAGGCACTTTGTGAAGACCCTGGGCGCAGTAGATAAGCCAAAGGGCAGTGCAGAGAATTGGTAATGCTTTGAGCCAGCCTTGAATCTGAGGTATCTTCTGCATGATTGTCTGATTGGGACATGCAGGTATGCCTCTTTTAGGGCTAAAGTCACGAGCCAAGCCTTGCTGCCCAGCATGGGCAGAAGCTGCTGCAAGGTCAACATCTTGAATTTTGGTATATCCAGGAAAGTGTTTAGAATAGATAGGTCCAGAATTGGTCTCCATACTTTGTCCTTTCTGGGTACTAAGAACAGTCTTGAGTAAAATCCTTGTCCCTGCTCTTGCTGTGGCACTTGTTGAATAGCCCCCATGTGCATGAGGGATGAGACTTGTTTTTGAGCCTCTGCCCATTGATTCTTTGGCAGGTCTGACCAACCGTTTGCCCTTGGCAGGGTATGGAAGTGAAACTTGCAGCCTTGTGACACTATGTCGAGAACCCATTTGTCCTGGGTTATAATGTGCCAATTTTGAGAAAAAAGTGCTAGTTTTCCCCCTAAGGGTGTTGCCAGAAGAGAAGTGCTTGGTGCAGGCAGGGGAAAGTCATTGGGACCGCTTAGTGTATGGTTGTGATTTGTCCTCCACTTTTGGAGGTAGAAGCACCCCATTGCTTAGACCTGCACGAACCTTGTGGCTGGTATCTGCTGCTAGGGCGTCTGGATCTGCCCATTTGAGGTCTGTCTGACACTGGAAAGGACCAATTCATTGTAGGCCAGTGTCTGCTAAACCTAGGAGGCTGCACCTGTAAGACATCCCTGACTGTTTGCATAGATTTAGCTTTGTCCTCCATTTTCTTCAACACTTCTTCTGCCTTAACACCAAACAAGGTATCATGCTGTAATGGAGCATCTAATAATTTTGCTTTGACATGATCAGGCAGATTTTGTTCCTTAAACCAAGCATGCCTCCTAATGACAGAACCCGTAACAGCGGCCCTGCAGGAGGCCTCCAGAGAATCAAAACCACATTGCAATGTATGCTTTCCAACCTGTTCAGCTGCATGCAATAAATCCTGCATTTCTTTGTTTTCTGCACATTCAGAATTTACCAGCATTTTCTGTTTAAGCAGTGTCATGATATATTGCTGATATTTGAGCATATGAAATTGACAATTTAAGGCCCTTATAGCCAAGGCAACAGATGTGTAACTTTTTTCCCCATCTGTCCAGTGTCCTAGAATCTGTCAGAGGGGGTAGGGTTTATTGCAGTAGAAGCTTTGACCCCTTTGGGACCCTGAGAAATTGTTTCTGGGTCTGCAGCAGGGTTTTTGAAAAGGAATTTATGAGAGTCAGGAACCCTGTAGTATCTGTCCGGCTTAAAAGGAGCTAGAGGTACGGAGTCAGGGGTCAGACTCTGAAAACACATCTACAATGTCTAACACAGGTGGAATAGCTAGAGGCCTGTGTTGAGGTAGTAAAAGGAAGTCTCTGAGCCTTTTCCTTAGATTCTGAGAAATCTTGGCTCTCCCAGTGGAAGTGCTCCCTCATGGTATGCAAGGTTTCCCCAAAAGAGTAGTCTTCAGGAGGAGAAGCTGAAGGAATTGATTCTTCAGCATCAGAATCCTCATAAGGGGGAAAAGAGTATTCCTGATCAGAAGAGGAATCAGAAGCAATGGAAACCTGATCTGAAGATTCATAGTCGGTCTCTTGCCTGGGCCTCTTATAAGGAGGGGGATGGGAACCCCTGATTAAGCTAATCAAGTCTTCGGCCATTTTGAGCATCTGTTTTTTGGGCATGGAGGCCTGTCCATGTGGCTGTTGAACTTGTTTCTTTGCCTTTAATGCTTTAGTCTTTGCCTTTGAAGTCGTTTTAACATATAATTGTTTAGGTTGAATACACCCTCAGAAGCTGATGCCTGCTCAGCGGCTCCGGACACATCTGAGGGAATAGTCTCCGAGGCTCCAATACCTTGAGTTTCCTATGGCCTGGCCGACTCCACGTTGGATTCAGTAGTGGCCTGTGACTCTAAAGTAGTGGGCATCAGGGGCTGTGAAAGTGCCTCACTGAGAACCAGCGACTGGCTTAGGAGAAGCTTTGTCGTCTGTTTTGGACCTCGGTTGCCTGTCTTTCTTTTTCTTTCCATTTTTTGTGAACTCCGGTAGTCGGATGGCTATTAGACAACATTGTATAGTTAAATCTTCTCCCAAAATAACTTAAAGCAAAATAGTACCGACGCGTAATAGTGCGTTGGTTAAATCTAGCACAAAACCGGCAACTAGCAACGTCATGGTCTGGGCCTAGGCAAGGAATACAGTAAGAATGGAAGTCCTTATGAGGTATTTGCTTCCCACAAGAAATACAATTAACTTTTTCTGACATCAGTCTGGAGCAAGAAAAAAAAAGTTTCCCTAACGGGGTACGTAGCTTTTAATGAAGACTTTGATCTGAAACTCGAACACAAAAATCTCAGGAGTCGGCCGACCGGCACTTGCAAACTGCTTCTGCTTCGGGCACCGTGTGGCAAGAAAGACTGAAGAAAATGGTGTCGGCTGCATCTTTTATACCCCTGATGACCTAACGTCAGGGAAGGGGCGACAGCAACCGACGCAGGACCCAAGACTTTGGAATTCAGGCCAACTGAGGGTAACCTGTCAGTAGGATTACCCAAATGTAATGACTGCAACAGTGAAACACGAAGAACATCTCTGTAGTTTTTGAAAGAACTGAAAATGCGAAAGAAGTCAGTCTGTGTAGAGTATCGGTAGTGCAAAGTACTTCCTCGGAAGCTCTGCCTCCACCTGCTCAGCGGCTCCAGACCCATCCAAGGTAGAGACATCCACAGGATCCTTAGTTGAAGAAGAGTTTTGTGGCATACCGGACTCTGAAAGGGTCTTGGTAGCGACCTGCAAATTCACAGAAGCGGGCATCAGGGGCTGTGAAAACGGCTCAATGAGGGCTGGAGAACTGACTAGCTTAACAGAAGCATCATCGGCAACTTGGACCTGTGCAGTCTTGTCTTTGGCCTTACGTTTTTTCAAAAGACTGATTGTCGGATGGTTTACCAAAGCCATATCGGAAGTCAAGGATTGAGAGCGAAAATATCTAGCTACAATAAGGGCCCAACGACATAGTTCTGGAGTTTAACAAACCACAAAAGCGACAGCAGGGGACGTCATGGTCTGGGCCTAAAAGTACAGTTTTGTACCTACCATAAATGTAGATGTCCGATGGGTATGCATCTGCAGTCATAACATATGGGTTGTCCTGCCTCAGGCAGCCCTTCGGTCGGCCGGATTCCAAAGTCTGGGTCTGGCCTCGGCTGATGTTGCACTTTCCCCGATGTCAGAGCGTCTGGGGTATAAAAGCATCAGCCGACGCCATCTTCCTCAGTTTTTCTTGCCCCAGATGCCAGGTGCCCTCAATGAAGGCTAAATTTGCATAAAATACCAAAAAATTGCAAACATAATGCAAAAATATATACATATATGTACAAACAAATACACCATAACATATTCCCCCAGCTAGCTAATGAAGGGGTAAGCACCCTAGGAGTACCACAGAGGGGAAGGAGGGAGGGTAAACCTGACTGCAGATGCATACCTATCGAACATCTACATTTATGGTAGGTACAAAACTGTACTATGTCCTTCAAGGATGCATCTGCAGTCATAACATATGGATAGAATACCATAGCCAATCTGGGGGAGGAGGTACTAAGAAAATGATGGTGTAGTTAAGAGACCCTGCAGAACTGCTGTAGCAAAACCTGCTCTGGATCTGGAGTATAAGGGTAAATTGTAATGCTTGGCAAAAGTATGCACGGAGCTCCATGTAGCAGCCTCTAAAATGTCCTTGGTAGCCACCCCTCTTAGGAAGGCTGTAGTGGTGGCTGTGGCTCTCGTGGAATGAGGCCTAATATTCACAGGAACAGTCTTTCCATGAAAGGAGTAGCAAAAGCGAATGCAATTTCCTATCCATTTTGAGATTGTCTGTTTGGAAATTGCTTTTCCTTGTGTCCCAGCAGCATATGCTACAAACAGTTGGTCAGTCTTTCTGTAACTTTTAGTTCTGTCCAAATAGTAGCGTAATTGTCTGGGGATATCCAGAGTGTGTAGAAGTTTCTCCCCTTTATTTTGTGGATTTGGGAAGAATGTAGGCAAATGAATTGCTTGGTTCAAGGATACTCTAGATACCACCTTTGGCATAAAAGTTGGGTTGGTTCTTAATGAAACTCTGTCCTGATGAAAAATAAGAAATGGCTGGACTGCCATTAAAGCTTGTAACTCTGATACTCTTCTTGCTGAAGTTATGGCCAGAAGGAATGCAGTTTTCCAGGATAGAAACTGTGGATCTGCCGATGCTGCTAGTTCAAATGGAGGAAGTATTAGTTTTTCCAGTACAAAGTTAAGGTCCCAAGTAGGTAAAGGTGGTCTCCTTGGAGGATTGATGTTTTTGATTCCTCTGAGAAATTGTCTTAAGAGAGGATGCGAGAAGACAGGAGGATTTACATTGTATTCTGCTGAAATTGCTGAGGCATGTATTTTAATGGAAGAATAAGACAGGCCATTGTGGAACAATTCTGCTAAGTATTCCAGCATATGTGACATGTTCATCACTGTCACATCAAGGCCTTTTGTTGTGTTCCAAATGAGAAATCTTCTCCATTTTGCCGAGTATGCCTTCCTTGTGGAAGGGCGGCGAGCTTCCATAATAATGTTTTTTACCCTCTGGGATAAGCTGTCCTTAGAAGGAGTCATGGTATTCTCCAGGCAGTTAGCTGCAAGGTCCTTAGGTTGGGATGCAGGATCTTGTAATTGTTCTGCGTCAGAAGAAGAGGCCATAATGGGAGAGGCCACGGTTTTGTCTGTGATAAGTTCAACAGTGGGTACCAATGCTGCCTTGGCCAGTCTGGAGCCATCAGAATCACTTTTGGCTGTTCTGCCCTGATCTTCAGTAAAACCTTGGACATTAATGGAATTGGTGGGAAAGCATAGACTTTTCGGGCTTTCCAGCTGAAAGAGAGAGAGTCCAGCTTCCATGCTTGTGGATGGTATGTCCTTGTGCAAAAAATTTTCAGTTGATGATTGTGGGGTGAGGCGAACAGATCTATCTTGGGCCTTCCCCATGTCTGTGTTATGAGTAAGAAGATGTCTGGGTGCAGCATCCATTCGTGTGCATCCATGGTAGTTCTGCTTAAGCTGTCTGCCAGAGTATTGTCTTTCCCTGGCACAAACTGGGCCTGTAGTTGTATATTGAGTTTCAAACAAAGATCCCATAGATTCATAGCTAGTCTGCATAGAGGGTAGGAGTGCGTGCCTCCTTGCTTGTTTATGTACCACATAACTGTGGTGTTGTCTGTCCTTATTAGCAGGTGGCCTTGTCGAAGGAAAGGTTTGAAAGCCTCGATTGCATGTATCACTGCCAACATTTCCTTTTGGTTTATGTGCATTTGCAGCTGCCCTTGAGACCATAGCCCTTGGATACATTTGTCCTCCATGTGTGCCCCCCAACCTCGGTCTGAAGCGTCCGTGGTGATGGTTTGGTTTGCTTTTGGTTTGAAGAAAGGCAACCCTCTGTTGGTCTGGCAGGCTAGAGCCCACCACAGGAATTCCTTTTGAAGGCAAGGTATGATTGGAATCAGAGTTTCTAAGCTGTGACTGTGCTGGGTCCATACACTCCTTAGGTACCATTGCAATCTTCTCATATGTAGCCTGGCTTGTGGAATTAGTATTATGCAGGATGCCATGAAACTCAGGGCCTGCAGGATTTTCCTTGCAGTTAGCTGGTTTTGTCTTGTCAGATTCTTGAAGTAATCTGGAAGTTGTTTCCGTTTTTCTTCTGTGAGAAAGGCCATTTGGGTGGTTGTATCCAGATCTGCACCCAAAATGTTAACCTTTGGGATGGCACAAGTCTTGATTTTTGGATGTTGACTGTGTATCCCAAGGCCTGTAGTAGCTGGATGGCATAGTCCAAGTCCTTTAACAATTTTGTCTTGCTGTCCGCTTGTATCAGGCAGTCGTCCAGATATGGGTAGATTTGAATCCCCTGAAGTCTGCAGTGTGTAATTACTGATGCCAGGCATTTCGTGAATACTCTGGGTGTAGTAGATAAGCCAAAGGGCAATGCTGAGAATTGATAATGCTCTGATCCTGCAAGAAATCTGAGGTGTCTTCTGCAACTTTGTCGAATGGGGACATGCAGGTATGCCTCCTTGAGATCTAGAGTCACCAGCCAAGACTCCTTGCCCAGCATGGGAAGAAGCTGCTGTAGGGTCAGCATCTTGAATTTCGGCACAATGAGGTAAGTGTTCAGTGCGGACAGATCGAGAATAGGCCTCCATTGATTTTGTTTCCTTGGAACAAGGAATAGCCTTGAATAAAACCCTTGGCCTTGTTCTGAGAGAGGAACCTTCTCTATGGCTTTCATTTGCAGTAATTTGGTGATTTGCTTCAAAGCCTCCGCCCTCTGATTTGGTGGCAGGTTTGGCATTCCTTTTCTTTTTGGCAATGTGTGGAAATGGAACCTGTATCCTTTGTCTATTATTTGCAGTGTCCATGAGTCCCTTGTAATGTAATGCCAATTTTCTGAAAATAAAGAAAGCTTTCCGCCCAATGGTGCTTCTAATTGAGCCCTGGTTAGGTAAGTCATTGTGTTTGTCCTGGTGTAGCAGTTGTTGTTGTTCCTGCACTACCTCTCTGGTTGGGTGGCTGCGACTGACTGCCTCTGTAGTGGCCTCTAGCTTGCCCCCTACCTCTGGTACGCCTGTTCCTGCCTCTCTGTGATCTGTCTGAGTCTGGAAAGGACCAATTCTTAGTAGGCCAATTTCTGCTGAATCTCGGTGGTTGTGCCTGCAGAAAGTCCTTGACTGTTTGCACAGATTTTGCCTTTTCTTCAAACTTCTTTAAGACCTCCTGGGCCGTGGAACCAAATAATTTTTGTTTTTCCATTGGAGCATCCAGGAGCTTAGCTTTAACATGGTCCGGTAGAGATTGTTCCTTCAACCAGGCATGTCTTCGTATAACTGCCCCTGTCATTGCTGACCTACATGAAGCTTCCAGTGCATCATAGCCACATTGCAGAAAATGGTTGCTAACCTGCTGTGAGTTATGTACTAGATCCTGAAGAGATTTACGGTCAAGGGGCTCAGAGGAGGAAAGTTTCTTATACAATTCATCTAACAAATACTCTTGGTACTGAATCATATGGAATTGACAATTCAATGCACTCATAGAAAGAGTTGCAGAAGTATAAACTTTCTTTCCCCATCGCTCTAAAGCTCTAGATTCCCTTTCAGAAGGTAAAGGATTTTTAGCAGTGGCAGCTGCAACCCCTTTAGGGCCCTGTGAAATGGTTTCTGGATCTGCAGTGTGGGCCTTGTACAGGTGAAAAGGAGAATCCGGAACCCTATAGTACCTATCAGGTTTGGCAGGAGCCGGAGGGAGAGAATCAGGGGCTGTACTAGCATCAGAGTACACATCATCAATAACATTTAAAACAGGAGGTATAGCCAAAGGCCTATGCTGAGGTAAATGTAAAAAGGTCCTTAATCTTTTTCTGGAATCAGAAAATTCCTGGCCCTGCCATTGGAAATGCTCCCTCATAGAATGCAGTGTCTCACCAAAAGAAAACTCTTCAGGAGGGGAGGCCGAAGGAATAGATTCTTCAGCATCAGAATCCTCGTAGGCCGAATAAGCCTCCTGCTGGTGCTCTGACAACACAGATTCATCCGTAGACTCATCTGAAGAGTGGGGGTCAGAGGGCTCAACCCTGGGCCTTTTGTCTGGAGGTGGAAGAGAGCCCCTGTCCGGGTGAGGTTGAGAACCTCTAATTAAGGAGATAAGGTCCTCTGCTAGGCTGAGAATTTGAGTGCCGGTAGTAGGCCTCTGAGAGGTAGACTTGGGAAGCAAAGCTTTGGCAAGTTTGGCAGCTTTAGCCCTAGAGAAGGCCTTAATGGACATGGTTGCAGGGGGTCTGGCTGCACCACGTGCAGGGGTGGACTTGTCTAAAGGAATGGTGTCGGACATGTCCTGGACACCGGTTTCCGTAGGTAGTTCAATAACAGACTCGGCCGGAGCCTCCGAGGCCGAGGTAGTCGGTTGTAAGGTTTCGGCAACAGGAAGCACCGAGGACTCGGTTTCAGCCGAAACAGAGACACTCGCGGTAGGCCTGACTGAGGTTTCAGCCGAAACCGTGGGCCGCGAGGGTCGGTCCTTGTCCTTCCATTTTTTTAACTACATGTGAAGTCGGAGTCTCCGACGGCATTATATATGCAAAGTTAGCCCCAAAATATTCCTCTGCAAACTCCAACCGACGCCTAAGTGTTTGTCGGTTGAATGAAGCACAGGCAGAGCAGGCTGAGACGTCGTGGTCTGGGCCTAAGCAAGGGAGACAGTAAGAGTGGAAATCCTTATGAGGAATTTGTTTCCCACAAGTTAAACAATTATTTACTTTATCTGACATCGGCTGAGGCAAGAGAGAGTCCCCAACGGGGTACTTAGCTTTTTCGAAGTCTTCGGTAGCTGAATCAAAGGAGCTGGCCGACCGGCACTTGCGAACTGCTTCTGCTTCGGGCACCGTGCGGCAAGAAAGACTGAGGAAGATGGCGTTGGCTGATGCTTTTATACCCCAGACGCTCTGACGTCGGGGAAAGTGCGACATCAGCCGAGGCCAGACCCAGACTTTGGAATCCGGCCGACCGAAGGGCTGCCTGAGGCAGGACAACCCATATGTTATGACTGCAGATGCATCCTTGAAGGACATCAAGTGACGCAGTAGGACTGACAGTCTCCATGTGGTATTTGCTTTCCACAGGCGAGACAATTGTTAACTTTTTCTGACATTAGTCAGAGCAAGAAAAAAGGATCCCCAATGGGGTACTCAGCTTTAGAAGACTTCAACTTCAATTCGGAACTGAAAAACTCAGGTAGCGGCCAACCAGCACTCGTGCAAACTGCTTCTGCTTTGGGCTCTTTGGCAAGAAAGACTGATGTAGTGGCATTGGCTGCCTGTTTTTATACCACTGATAACCTGATGTCAGTCCTGGAGCGACAGCAACAGATGCAGAAATACTAAGCCTCTGGTATTCATGCTGACTGAGGGCTACCCTGGCAGGGATAACACAAATGTGATGACTGCAACAGTCAAACACGAAGAACATTTATGGTAGTCTTCAATAAGCTTGCTTTCTGTAATACGTTTGGAATCAGGGGTGTTGGTGGGTAAGCATGTAGGAGTTCCGAAGTCCAATCATGAAAAAGTGCATCCCTCGGGGTAACCCGGGGGGGGGGGGGTTAGGGCAAAGTAACTGTTACATTTGCCATTCATAGGTTGGTTCATAGGTTGGTACTAGGCTATCGGCCCTAGGGCCTATACAAGCCTATCCATAACAATTCCCTGGCTATTTCTTCCAACACTCTTTACTTCCTAGACCCCTGTCTAGCAGGGTGACTGACGTGGTCCCCGGGGTGAACTTCCTTTCTCCCATCCAATTCCTTTTGAAGAGGGCCAAAGGGGCACTCTGCTTGACATGTATGGGCAGTCTAATTCAAATCTGCAGAGTCTCTGGGTCAGGAACCTATCCCTCCAGCATGTTTTGTTTATTGTGATGACAAGATTGAGATCCCTGGAGCATGCAGCTCTGAGGGATTGGGATTTCTTTAAGTGTAGCATGTCCAACAGTTCCGGGTTTGACATGGCCTTGTATGTTAAGCAGAGATCACCTCTGGCACCCTGCCAAGGCAAATAGGCCACAGCAAGGCTGGCCCCATTTTTGGAAGATATCTTCCACAATTTTCTACTTGAGAGACCACTCGTGAGGCATTAGAATAGCTCTGTTCAACCTATCAGGATGGATTTCCCCAGTATGTGTGTTGCAATTAGAAAGCGACTAGAAGAAATTGCCCATTGCCACACCCTTAGGGGTTCCTGACAAAGGGGGTAAAGATGTGGTTCCTCCTTATTTACCAGACTACGGACATGCTCTCTGACTGGAACGCTATCGTCCCCAGAAGGAGAGAGTCTTGAAAGGCTTGCAAAGCTAAAAGCATTGCTCCCATCTCTAGAAGATTTATGTGCAGATGGGCCTCATGAGGGTGCCAGATGCCTTGGACCTAAGGTGAATGAATCCACCATAAAAGATCTTGTTTGCAAGAATTGGTTATCAAAATCTTGCAAATCATTGGAAGTTCAAGGAGAGATCATTGTGTCGATAGCAGCCACTGAAGTAACCTCATGTGAAGGCGTACAAATGGTACAAGAACAATTGAAGCTGCCACTGCGCCAAGTACTAGTTTGGCAGGTGCTTGTTCCTTCCTTACTAAACTCTTTACCTGACATCATAGGGTGCATATCCTTTCTGGAGTCCTTACTAAACTCTTTACCTGACATCATAGAGTGCATATCCTTTCTGGAGTAAGACTTGCTATCATCCTGTGTGTGTTTAACTCTACTCCTATAAAAAACTATTTCTGACAGGGTTTTAAAGCAGATTTTGCGTAGTTTATCAAAATACCTAGCCTTGAACAGGGTTACAATGTAGCCTCTCTGGCCTGTAGAAGATGCCTGGTTGGTGTGGTTATGAGCCAGTCATGTAGCTACAGAAACACCTGTAATCCTCATATAAGGTGAGCCGTCACTACTGCCATGCATTTGGTGAATATTCTGGGAGCTGTAATGAGACCAAAGGGCAGAGCTCGAAATTAATGACTGGCTCCTAGCTGGAAGCACAAATACCTCCTCAACCGTCTATTTTTACGCAGCACGCATCTTGGAGATCTAAAGAGCATGTCCAATTCTCTTCTTCCAGAAACGGAAATATCGACTGCAAAGTAACCATCCAAAACTTGCTCTTTACTGATTTAATTTGCTGAGATCCAAGATTGGTCTCCAGTCCCCCATTTTCTTTGGAACTAAAAAGAATGTTGAGAAAGTTCGAAATCCTCTCTGGTCTGCAGGGACTTCTTGGATGACTCTCTTGTTTAGCAACTTTTGAGACTTCTAAAGTTGCTTGTGCCATTTGACTGGGTGGAACGTCGAACTCATGTGATTTCAGGAACTGGAAGGGAAAAGGGGATAATGTAACCTTATCCTTTGCACCCATCTGTCATTTATGTCTAGCAAGGCTTAAAGATGCAGATATAATTGCCCCCAGAGTTGGATAACCAAATGGCTTTCCAAAGAAAGATTCTCTAGAGTCCTAATTTTGTGGGCCTCCTCTGCCACGTGGTCAGCACCTTCCATTGTTGTTCTCCCCTCTGCCTCTGGAGGAACTTCACCCTGTGCGTCTAGGAAAGACCTTTGAGCTTTCCTGAACATCTTTCCACTACCTCTCTGTCCTTTGGGAAAAGGGTCTAGTAGGAGTGGAAAAAGTACTCAAACGGCAAATAAAGTTTTGCCCTCTTGTTCACACCTGGTGAGTTTCTTTTACTTTGAGCCGAAACAAGTCTCTCAAACGGGGTGTTAAGGAAGACTTGGAAGGGTTCTGCAAAATTGCAAAGGCACATCCAGGACTGCCTCCTAAGAGAAATAACTGAACCTACTGCCCTACTCATTCCATCTGCTGCATATGAAATCAGCCTCATGGATGAGTTTGTTATAGAGATTAGGGTAGCGAGCTGTGAGGCTACCTAATCTGTGACCCCATCAGCTACAGCCTTCGAGTATATCCAATAGTTCTTTTAAGAAATCCCTCTGCAGTCTCGTGAAGTGGCACAGGCAGTTCAGTGATCAAACAGCAAAGGTTGCTGAAGAGAAGACATGCTTCCCATATCTATCCATGGTCCCAGTATCTTTATTAGAAGGATGGATAGAGAAACTTCTTTCAGAGAGTTCCTGTTTACTGGCCGACACCACGACTATGGCATCTACAGCTACTCCTATGGATAGAAAAGTTTTGTCTTTTGAGGAAGTAATGTACTTATTTGACCTCCTAGGAGTGGGTTCTATGGTATCTAGGGTCTTCCATGCCTTCGAGACTAAATCAATAAGTTCATCAGGAGGCGGAGTTACCCAATAAGTGGAAGGGCAAGACCTAAAGGCCTTCATATAGATAAACAGACTCCTCAGCCGAAGGGGAGCTGGACTGCCAGCCACCTCTCCATTTTAACATTTCTGGGATGTCTCCAAAGGAGACATTTTCAGGTGGTGATCGGGGGGGCCCCCTTCTGCCTCATCGAGGTTAATGTCTGAAGTGACCTACTCTCCTCTGGTGAGTCCAGGTGCTTCCTCTTCCAACTTCTCTTCCGAGAGACTGCCTTCAGAGGGGTAATCTTGAGAAGTGCCGGAATAGGGGGAATTCCCTTGTGGGATATCCTGAGGCCTTGAGTCTCTGCATCCCTGTGGATGGGTAATTTGAGCAAAGGCACCAGCCAAGAAAAGGGAGGAAGTTCCTGAGTAGCCTGTGTTTGTCTGTGGAGACAATACTCTCCTCAATGTCAAAGACCCCCCCCACCCCCATCCCTGGTTTGAAGAAATCCCTGGATCCAAAGAATAAAGTTAGAGCCAAAGGAACCCCCAGAACAGAAGACAGTTGACCCAAAATCTAGGTAGGAGCCAAACTCGTCTGCACCGAAGCCCCGAGAGGCAAGATCGGATCAGACAACTGTCCAATCCGATCCCGCTCCCCTGCTCCGACAAGGGAGTGTCTGCTCCTTCAGTCCTCCAGCTCTGAAACAGCAGAGTTTGTCCTATGGTCCTGACCCTGGCAAAATGTCAGAATTGTTTGTCTCCGAAGCATGAGGTCAGATTGGAGAAGGAATCAGGGATGGGGATGTTGGATCAGATACCTTTGGGTTCAGATCCATTAAAAGCCTAGCCATGGCCGATGTCTTCAGTAGTCTCTGTACCACCCATAATCTACACCTTTGCCAGAAAGGCTCCTAATGGACCAGGTAGAAAGGGTTGGAGACTTTGCCAAAATAGAAGAACTGAGCCTAGGAGACACTGGATTCAAAGCAGGTGATCGGCTCCGTATTGAAAACTCCACCGGAACTGAAAAGGTGAGAGTTTACAGACTTCACTGTTTCAACTCTGTCTGATCCAGTCTGTGTCTGCTCCAAAGCAGCAGCAGCCTGGGTAAGACATTTTTGGTATTTTTTCTCTCAGCTCCTACGTAGACTTTGGAGCCTAGGAAGCCCTTTTGGTAGATTTATCAGATTGGTCAGACTCCTGATCTTTCAGGTAGGTCTTCTAAGGGGGTTTTAATCACCCTTTCAAAATTAGCTTGTTTTTGTGCTCTAATAACGTCCTTTGGTTAACACCATGGCATATGGACCAGGACTTGAAGGTGCAATGGCCCGAAACAATACACACAACATATGTGCATTGCTTAGGGGCATCTTTCTTGTGCAGTCCTCACATTTTTTAAAACCTAATGCTTGCTATCTTGCTTCTGAGATATTTCAAGCAGAATAAGACCAAGAAAAGGTGAAACGAACAGAGAAGAGAAGACCAGAAATAAGATAAAACAAGACTAAACACCCTCTAATTTAAACCGACGTTAAAGAAACACACTACACAACGCTTTAACTTATTTAACCCCCCTCCCAGAGTGTCCTGAATTAGCAGCCACACAAAAAATGAACTTTAAAGGGGAAAAGTAATGAAGTATTACGACAGGAAAAGCGAGACGAGAGTGTAGAAAAGCCCTCTAACTAAAAACATCCTTAAAACAGGAGAAATATTAAGTAACAATAAGAAATAGAGAGTTAACAACTAAAGCTATAATATTTGTATGAAATGAAGTACTTCGCCCACAGCTGTTGAAACTCATTGATCCTAGTGTGCTTAAAATGAAGTCTCGGGTAACTGCGACATGCATACTGGGACAGAGTGCGACCATACGCTTGTTGAAGGCTTTGAGCTTTATGTTGAAACTCATTGATCCTAGTGTGCTTAAAATGAAATCTCGGGTAATTGCGACATGCATACTGGGACAGGGAGTGCGACCATACGCTTGTTGAAGGCTTTGAGCTTTATGTTGAAACTCGGGTAACTGCGACATGCATACTGGGACAGGGAGTGCGACCATACGCTTGTTGAAGGCTTTGAGCTTTATGTTGAAACTCGGGTAACTGCGACATGCATACTGGGACAGGGAGTGTGACCATACGCTTGTTGAAGGCTTTGAGCTTTATGTTGAAACTCATTGATCCTAGTGTGCTTAAAATGAAATCTCGGGTAACTGCGACATGCATACTGGGATAGGGAGTGCGACCATACGCTTGTTGAAGGCTTTGAGCTTTATGTTGAAACTCATTGATCCTAGTGTGCTTAAAATGAAATCTCTGGTAACTGCGACATGCATACTGGGACAGGGAGTGCGACCATACGCTTGTTGAAGGCTTTGAGCTTTATGTTGAAACTCATTGATCCTAGTGTGCTTAAAATGAAATCTCGGGTAACTGCGACATGCATACTGGGATAGGGAGTGCGACCATACGCTTGTTGAAGGCTTTGAGCTTTATTGAAGGCTAAGACAGACCTGAAGGACCGGATCTAACCCAGTGAGAATAAAGGTGGGATTGGACATCAGTACAGTTCCTTTATTTTCATGCAGTATACACGTCTTTTTAATAAATTTCATTTACTTCAACATTACATACATTGTTCAATTCCTGTTGTCCCTTGAACTTTACTCCACCTATGCATTACTCTGCATGTACTGCTCTCACCCATTCCACCTATGCATTATTCTGCATGTACTGCTCTCACCCATTCCACCTATGCATTATTCTGCATGTACTGCTCTCACCCATTCCACCTATGCATTACTCTGCATGTACTGCTCTCACCCATTCCACCTATGCATTACTCTGCATGTACTGCTCTCACCCATTCCACCTATGCATTCTGCATGTACTGCTCTCACCCATTCCACCTATGCATTACTCTGCATGTACTGCTCTCACCCATTCCACCTATGCATTACTCTGCATGCTGCTCTCACCCATTCCACCTATGCATTACTCTGCATGTACTGCTCTCACCCATTCCACCTATGCATTACTCTGCATGTACTGCTCTCACCCATTCCACCTATGCATTATTCTGCATGTACTGCTCTCACCCATTCCACCTATGCATTATTCTGCATGTACTGCTCTCACCCATTCCACCTATGCATTATTCTGCATGTACTGCTCTCACCCATTCCACCTACGCATTATTCTGCATGTACTGCTCTCACCCATTCCACCTACGCATTATTCTGCATGTACTGCTCTCACCCATTCCACCTACGCATTATTCTGCATGTACTGCTCTCACCCATTCCACCTACGCATTATTCTGCATGTACTGCTCTCACCCATTCCACCTATGCATTATTCTGCATGTACTGCTCTCACCCATTCCACCTATGCATTATTCTGCATGTACTGCTCTCGCCCATTCCACCTATGCATTACTCTGCATGTACTGCTCTCGCCCATTCCACCTATGCATTACTCTGCATGTACTGCTCTCGCCCATTCCACCTATGCATAATTCTGCATGTACTGCTCTCGCCCATTCCACCTATGCATTATTCTGCATGTACTGCTCTCGCCCATTCCACCTATGCATTATTCTGCATGTACTGCTCTCGCCCATTCCACCTATGCATTATTCTGCATGTACTGCTCTCGCCCATTCCGCCTATGCATTATTCTGCATGTACTGCTCTCGCCCATTCCATTTATGCATTATTCTGCATGTACTGCTCTCACCCATTCCATTTATGCATTATTCTGCATGTACTGCTCTCACCCATTCCACCTATGCATTATTCTGCATGTACTGCTCTCACCCATTCCACCTATGCATTACTCTGCATGTACTGCTTCTCACCCATTCCACCTATGCATTATTCTGCATGTACTGCTCTCACCCATTCCACCTATGCATTATTCTGCATGTACTGCTCTCACCCATTCCACCTATGCATTATTCTGCATGTACTGCTCTCACCATTCCACCTATGCATTATTCTGCATGTACTGCTCTCACCCATTCCACCTATGCATTATTCTGCATGTACTGCTCTCACCCATTCCACCTATGCATTATTCTGCATGTACTGCTCTCACCCATTCCACCTATGCATTATTCTGCATGTACTGCTCTCACCCATTCCACCTATGCATTATTCTGCATGTACTGCTCTCACCCATTCCACCTATGCATTATTCTGCATGTACTGCTCTCACCCATTCCACCTATGCATTATTCTGCATGTACTGCTCTCACCCATTCCACCTATGCATTATTCTGCATGTACTGCTCTCACCCATTCCACCTATGCATTATTCTGCATGTACTGCTCACCCATTCCACCTATGCATTATTCTGCATGTACTGCTCTCACCCATTCCACCTATGCATTATTCTGCATGTACTGCTCTCACCCATTCCATTTATGCATTATTCTGCATGTACTGCTCTCACCCATTCCACCTATGCATTATTCTGCATGTACTGTTCTCACCCATTCCACCTATGCATTACTCTGCATGTACTGCTCTCACCCATTCCACCTATGCATTACTCTGCATGTACTGCTCTCACCCATTCCACCTATGCATTATTCTGCATGTACTGCTCTCACCCAATTCCACCTATGCATTACTCTGCATGTACTGCTCTCACCCATTCCATTTATTTCTATGTAATTTGCTTCCTCACCCTTTTCTAAAGATATTACCCTCATTTTTCATTTCCTTTATATTATTCAGTATTTTAGTTGCACTTTATTAAGATGACGATTTCCAGTTTTTAGCAAAAACTTTTCTGACAGCAAACATTAAGTAAGATCTCACTATGTCTGGAGAATTCAGATACTATATCCATCTTGAAAAGAATAACTTCCTTGGTTATAAACATTTGGTCCCCAACACTTCTGACAAAGCACACTACATGTATTTTTTTTTAAAATATACCAACCCATTACATTCCTAAACAATCAGGTTTTCAATTACCCCTTCCTTCCCATCACACCTCCAGCATTTAACATCTCCCTGAAGAAAGAGTCTCTGAAGCTACCTTGAATATATAAACTACCTATGCAAGCACTTTCAAGTAGAAATCTTGAATCCTGTGGTGCCGCACACTTGGAAGCTGTACAGATGTCCTCCCATTATTCTCTCATACACCGCCTTTCCATTCCCTTTTTCAGAAGCATTCTTATACTAGTCATGCAACATTTTATGTCCTTCTAATT
This sequence comes from Protopterus annectens, assembly GCF_019279795.1. Taxonomy (NCBI): domain Eukaryota; kingdom Metazoa; phylum Chordata; order Ceratodontiformes; family Protopteridae; genus Protopterus; species Protopterus annectens. The sequence goes on along the minus strand of NC_056750.1, from coordinate 875,579,878 downwards.
GTCCCTTTCAAACGGAAACTTCTGTTCTAAACTCTACTAAAAACTCAAAGCTGATCTTTTATTTGCAATCCCCCTATCCCCTCCTCTCTGCCTATACTGTTATCAATCCCCAGTAGGGAAGGCATTCTCAAACTGCCAGTCCAAACTTCTTCGCCTCATCCCAATC